>NC_057813.1:192395345-192685940 GCF_018294505.1 Triticum aestivum
GCGGTGGAGGCTGGATGAACAGGAGCCCGTGGAGGCTGGAGGAGGTCGATGGTAGCCCGTGGAGGCTGGAGGAGGTCGACGGTGGAGATGAACAGTATCCCGTGGAGTCCCGTTTTGCGGTACGCCACACCCCTCCCGATGAACAGGACCCCTGTTTCGACCGTAGCGCTCCAACACAAGTCCGTTTCGTCCGTTTTGCGGTACGCCACACCCCTCCCGATGAACAGGACCCCCGTTTCGACCGTAGCGCTCCAACACAAGTCCGTTTTGTCCGTTTTGCGGTACGCCACACCCATCCTGATCAATAGGACCCCCGTTTCGACCGTAGGAGGTCCGTTTCCTCCATTTTGCGGTACGCCAGGCCCCTCCCGATCAATAGGACCCCGTTTCGAACGTGGCCGGTCGAACACAAGGTTGTTTCCTCTGTTGTGCGGAACGCCAGGCCTCGTTTTCATCGCCTGTTCCGTCCAAGCCCTCCGATGAACACGACCACGCATTCCATTCCGACCCAGCCGGTTGGCTCCCCATGAACACGACGACGACGCTGTTTCTCCGTTCTGATCCAGCCATGTACGTATGCGCGAGTAGTCGTTAGCGACCCTGCTCGTATGTACGTATGTGGCCGTATTTTCTTTCTTGCACCCTCGCGCGATGTACGTATGTGTACATGCTACGTGCGCGCCTCTACTACGACACGTCCGCGCCTCTACATCTATGACACGTGCGTGCCTCTACATCGACCAGTATGTACGTACATGTTCACGACCAGAATGACAATGCTACGTACACTTCGACCAGGTGGGTCCCGACTGTCAGGCACTTCCTTGCGTGCGAAGATGTAGCTGGTGGGTCCCAGCAGTCAGGGGGGCGAATCGTTTTTTTTTTGCCCGGACGCACTTGCTTGCATGCAAAGGTGTAGCTGGTGGGTCCCAGCAGTCAGAGGGGAAACGTTTTTTGCGAAATATGGTGGCCCGTCCGGTGGGTCCCCGCTGTCAGGTGGAGGAATAATTATTTTGTGCGTAATAAGGAGGCACTTCCTTGCTGCGGCCGTGGACCCAGCTGTCAGCCTCTCCACATACAGTCCACATCGGATGGAAGCCGTTCCTTGACCACATTGACCATGCCGCTCCGAGAGCACCAGGGCGGTGGACGACGGCGAGTCCTAGGAAGGGGACGACGTGGAGCCGGGGAAGACGCGGCAGTGGATGCCCACGCGTAGAGGAGTACGAGGGTTCTCTGGTTCGCTGTGGTGTGAGGCTGCCGTCGCCGCAGAATAACAGGGAGTGTGGGTGAGTAGAGGGATGGCCTGGCCAGCGGTGGGAGTATTAGGGGGCGGTGAGGCCTCCGCCGCATCGTAGCCGTCCACGAGAGGCAGGAGCACGAGGTATGACCGGCGCTGGTTTGGGTGGCTGGAGCAAGAAGACCAGAGGTTGAAGAAGCACTAGGGTCGTTGGATGGACATCGTACGGTCACTGGAGCTAGAATCGTGCATATTGACTAAGTTGACAAAGCCCTCCGTCCCCGTCAACTTAGTAGACCCACAAGTCAGCCTGCCACTATACTGGGTCCTAGCTAACGGGGGGAGTATTCATTTTTTTTGTGCGTAATAAGGAGGCACTTCCTTGCGTGCGAAGATATAGCTGGTGGGTCCGAGCTGTCAGCGGCGGTAACATTTTTTTCGCGAAATACTGAGGCCATTTCGGTGGGTCCCTGATGTCAGGTGGACGAATCATTATTTTGCACATAATAAGGAGGCATTTCCTTGCGTGCGGCCGTGGATCCAGCTGTCGGCCTCTCCACGTATAATCCAATTTAGATGCATGTCGGTCATTGACCATGTTGACCAGGCCACGCCGAGAGCACTAGGGCGGTAGACGATGGCGAGGCCTAGGAAGGGAACGACACGGAGGCAGGAAAGACTCAGCAGTTGTTTCCCATGCGGAGGGGAGTACGACTGAACGAGGGTTTACTGGTTCATCTGCCGTCGCCGGAGAATAACAGCAGGTGTGGGTGAGTAGAGGGATGGCTAGGCCAGCGATGGGAGTACGGTGGGGCGGTGAGGCCTGCGCGGCAGCACAGCCGGCCGCGTTGAGGAGGGAGCAGGCAGTCCCGCCGGCGCTTGTTTGAGCGGCTGGAGCAGGAAGAGTAGAGATTGAAGAAGCACGGCGGCCGTTGGATGGACATCCAACCGTCACTGCTTGTGCATCAACCTTTTTTTGAGGAAAGCCTCAAATCTGTGGAAAACAGCATACAGCCCATCTGCCATTATTTCTAATAATTTACAGCCCATTTGCTAATTCTTAAGGTTTTTTTGGAGCCCATATTCTTTTTGTTAGCATTACAGCCCATATTGTGGCCACGGTTAAAAAAATATACAAAATTTTGCATATTTCGGTGCGGTCCAAACTGTTTTTAATCCCGAAATTTCGACTCATATTCAAACTGATTTTAAAAATAAATGTATATCAATATAAAATCCAACAAATTCTCCAGCATAAAAATTAATGTAATTCAAAATCTTGAAATGAAAAAAAATATATTTGAAACTAATTGTCGGTTTGATGTGTTTTAAAAATGTACAACCCATTTCTCATTACTGATGGGCCATTTTCTCAGCCAGCCGAATGAAAAGCTCTCCTCGTCTTGAAAGATTTGCAGCCCAATAGGCCTAACAAAGCGACTTAATTGGCAAATCACAAAAAAACTGGGCTGTGGCCGTGGACCCAGCTGTCAGCCTCTCCACGTACAGTACTCTTCCGTTGGAAGTCGTTCCTTGACCTCGTTGACCACGCCGCACGGAGAGGACCACGGCGGTGGATGACGACGAGGTCTAGGAAGGGGATGACGCGGAGCCGGGGAAGACGCGGCAGTTGAAGCCCGCGCGGAGAGGAGTACGAGGGTTCACTGGTTCGGTTGCGGTGTGAGGCTGTCGTCGCCGCAGGGCCTGGCCAGCGGTGGGAATAGTACGGGGCGGTGAGGCCTCCGCGGCAGCACAGCCGGCCACTGGAGGCAGGAGCATGCGGCACGACCGGCGCTACTTTTGGCGGCTGGAGCAAGAAGACCAGAGGTTGAAGAAGCACTACAGCCATTGGATGGACATCGTACGGTCACTGGAGCTAGAATCATTCATATTAACTAAGTTGACAAAGCCTTTCGGCCCCGTCAACTTAGTAGGCCCACAAGACAGCCTCCCACCAAGGTGGGTCCCAGCTAGCAGGGGGAGTATTCATTTTTTTGTGAGTAATAAGGAGGCACTTCCAGTGGGTCCGAGATGACAGCGGGGGGAACGTTTTTTTGCGAAATACGGTGGCCCGTCCGGTGGGTCTAACAGTCAGGGGGAAATGATTTATTTCGTAAAATACTGGTGGCCCGTCCGGTGGGTCTCCACTGTCAGGTGGAGGAATAATTATTTTCCACATAATAAGGAGGCACTTCCTTGCGGCTGCCGTGGACCCAGCTGTTAGCCTCTCCATGTACAGTACTCTTCCGATGGAAGTCGGTCGTTGACCACATTGACCACGCCGCGCCGAGAGCACCACGGCGGCGGACGACGGCGATGCCTAGGAAGGGGACGACGCGGAGCCGGGCCACGGGAGGCAGGAGCAGGCGGTAGCACAGCCGACCACGGGAGGCAGGAGCAGGCGGCACGACTGGCGCTGCTTTGGGTGGCTGGAGCAAGAGGACCAGAGGTTGAAGAAGCCGTATGGCCGTTGGATGGACATCATACGGTCACTGGAGTATTGACTAAGTTGATAAATCCCTCCGTCCTATCAACTTAGTAGGCCCACAAGTTAGCCCAACAATATGGTGGGTCCCAGCTAGCAGGAGGCACTTCCTTGCGTGCGAAGATATAGCTGGTGGGTCCGACCTGTTAGCGGGGGGAACGTTTTTTTCGCGAAATACAGAGGCCCTTCATGTGGGTCCTAGCTGTCAGGTGGAGGAATCATTATTTTGCGCGTAATAAGGAGGCATTTCCTTGCGTGTGGCAGTGGACCCAACTGTCAGCCTCTCCACGTACAGTCCACTTCCGATGGATGTCGTTCATTGACCACGTTGACCAAGTCGCGCCGAGAGCACCAGGGCGGTGGACGACGGTGAGGCCTAGGAAGGGAACGACATGGAGCCAGGGAATACTCGGCAGTTTTTTCCCACGCGGAGGAGTACGAGGGTTTACTGGTTCGTCTACCGTCACCGGAGAATAACAGCATGTGTGGGTGAGTAGAGGGATGGCTAGGCCAGCGATGGGAGTATGGTGGGGCCGTGAGGCCTACGCGGCAGCATAGCCGGCCGCAGGAGGAGGGAGCAGGCAGTCCCGCCGGCGCTTGTTTGAGCGGCTGGAGCATGAAGAGCAGAGATTGAAGAAGCACGACAGCCGTTGGATGGATATCCAACAATCACTGCTCTCGTGTGTTGACTAAGTTGACAGGGCGTTGCATGTGCGTCAACCTTTTTTTATGAAAGCGTACGCGTCACCTGTAGTAGGCGCACAAGTCAGCCTCAAATCTGTGGAAAACAGCATACAGCCCATCTGCAATTATTTCTAATAATGTACAGCCCATTTGCTAATTCTTAAGATTTTTTTTGGAGCCCATCTTCTTTTTGTTAGCATTACACCCCATATTGTGGCCACGGTTAAGAAGAATACGAAATTTTGCATATTTCAGTGCGGTCAACTGTTTTTAATCCAGAAATATCAATTCAAATTCAAACTATTTTGAAAAATAATTTATATAAATATAAAATCAAAATAATTGTCCACGCATACAAATCAATGGAATTTAAGATCTTGTAATGAAAAAAAATGAAACTAATTCCCGGTTTGATGTATTTTAAAAATGTATAGGCCATTTCTGGGCAAACCGAATGAAACTCTCCTCGTCTTGAAACATTTGCAGCCCAGCAGGGCCGACAAAGCAAGTAGGCCTTGTTTGGGTATTTCTTTAAAAAAAAATAGAACTGGGCTAGCCATTTTCAGCAAGAAAAAAACACAACTGGGCTCCTGATGTGGTAAACATAAATAAAACCCTGGCTAGATGGGCCACAGCCCCCGCACAGCCCCGTTGTTACCCTGATCCGTCGCTAAAACTAGTATAAATAACAACTGCTTGTTCCTCATTGTCTCAAAAAAAACTGCTTGTTCCTCAAACAAAAACTGCGCGACTTGCTGGTTCCCTGGTGTCAGTCGCTCGTAGTGTAATTCTCTCGTTTATTGACTACGTTGACAATGGAGTGAGCCCTAGATGTCCAACCATTAGGAGGAACCATATTTTTGGGCTTGTACTATAGAGGCACTTGCTTGCGTACTGCCATGACGCTGGTGATTCCCTACTATCATCCTCTCCACATATAGTCATCTCCTTGTTCCTCTCGGTTGTTGACGACGTTGACAACACAAGAGGGCGGCGTAAGACGGCGAGCTTACCAAGGCCGCAAGGCGGAGGAAGACGGTGAGGCCTCGGACGGAACGAACAGGAGCCATTGAAGATGTGTCGGTCCAGTCGCAGGCGGAGGGGAGTACGAGGGTTGACTGGTGGGGGTGGTGGGGGCTAGTCACATGGCTTCTGTAATGCACTGTGAGCTCAAGCAGCCAGCGTGAGTGATGTTATTTCCCTTGGTTGTGATTTGTTACAATATTTCACTCTAGATTAAACGAATGGCAAGCCATTTGCCTTGTTTCAAAGAAAATATGACAATCACAGCCGATTTGAAAAGGGCGGGAGCATCTAACTCGAGCTTACAAATTGTACAAAAGCACGATGGTTGATTGTTCATCAGGTTTACAAAAAAACCAGATTGAAAAGGGCAACAACATCTAACTCCAGCACTGTTTTCGGCAGTCATAGTCAAATGGATCGGTCAGGTCCATAGAATGAACATCCTGGATCGTAAAATTTACTGGATTATGACCACAATATGTTGTAAATAGAAGCCCGGCACATTCAGAGGCTCTTTTGCCCACCTGAAACTCCTTTTTTTGCTCTTCGACATACCCATCCGTCAAAACCATGCTGCTGATAAACTTAAGCCTGATGGACAATAGTAACCTCGCATTCAGCAGGAAGAATGTGACAAATCTTGTGTTTGCACGGTTGGCTACATATCATTCTAGCGTTATTGTCTTCAATCGAATCTCATGAGAAGTGAGAAAATCCCGATGCTTACGAATCCACCGATTGGTTATAACTTTCTTACCCCGTCCTGTTGCCTAAATAGACATGAAAATTGAAAACAGTTAAGGTCTAAAAGAAGAGTATCCAAAGAGCAACAGCTGAACGGTTAATTCTAGTACACTATATGCGGGCTTCCAATGTGCGTGAAATTATCACCTTTATATACAACTTCTCCAGACATGGAAATCATTGCAGCAAGCCAATAATCTTGTTCAGATCAAAACTATTCATTTGGATATATAAGATCTTGACAGAATCCAGCACCATTGATAGGCCATCCATGGAGAAACTCTTCATTGAGCATAGAACATAATATTAGTACGAAATGTGTACTCCAAGATGATATATAAATTATGCGCAGAAATTTAAAATGCAGCATATGGTTACAAGTGTAGATGATAATATAAAGTACCTGAAGAACTGTGGAGCCAAACACCATATTGAAATGAGCACAGAGATCATGTATTACACCCAAGGTCTCCAGTTTAGGCGCAGAGAGGATGGTTATTTGCAACGGTGAATAACTAGAATCAAGGATCAACCTTTGAAGTGAAGGGGCATCCTGGATGATGAGCTGCCTTCCGTCAAAAGAAATTCCAATTCTTACAAGGTTAGGAGACTTTATTTGGAGACAACCGATTCTAACTGTGAAAACAAGCACCAAGCACTCCAGCGCAGGGCAACTGGAGTGGATGATGTTGTGCAATGAGGCCTCCGATATACGAACCCGCACGACTGAAAGTTTCTTGAGAAATGGGAGTCGAAGGTTTAGTACCAAATTGTCTGGAAGGTAGCACAGCGGAAAGGTGGCGGTGTGGAGAGAGGAGGAAAACCGCGAGATGGACATCGGTGTTGAGGGCACAAGTTCATGGCGTTCTGTATGTGGTATGTGATTTCCAGGGGAATAGTAGAACTCAAGCAGCTGTAGTTTTGTGAATTCATGGGATTTCAGCCAGGCGTCCACCGTGCAGGGCATGGTATGCTTGCTCAGGTAGCATGACGGGATGCAGAGGCTTTGAACGGAGCCCTGGTGGGAGGAGATGATGGCTCTGGGGATTTCAAAATCATTGAAGAGAGATAGCTGACGACGGTCGAGATTAAGGGGCACGGCACGCCATAGAGGGCGCCACCAAATTGAGAGGACTTGGGTGCGGCAGCAATCCTTGGTGGGGAGAAGCAAGATGATCTCCCCAAGGACGCCGTCCGGGAGATCGCTGATGCGGTCCACCCAAGATTCTACGGGTTCCTGGGATCCGGTGGGGGCGGGGTCGCCGCTTCTCCCGCGCTGCCAGGTGCGGGATATACAACAGGCGTCGCCGCTGGTGGGAGCCTCATCTTCTAGGCGCTGGGGTCAGCCGACTCCATTTTCCTTGAGGGCGTCGCGTCGCGCTCATGGATTTGAGCAGAGTAACGAATGACGAGGTAGTTGTAGTGCAAGCGAAGAAGAAGGGGAGCTGGGGGTTTTCTGTAGGAGTGAGGAAGAAGGGGAGCTGGGGTTTTCTGTAGGAGTGAGGTGAGGAATTTGGGGGTACGAGTGGAGCGAGCTGACGTGAGGTGGGTGGGAGCGAGGAGGAAGAAGAGCACCCAGGTTTTTTGTGGGGGAGACGGTGTGTTGGGTGTGGGTAGCGCCTTTTGAATTGATTTTACTATTTACTAGTGTGGATTGGCTGTTTTGTCTTGGGCCCAGAGAAACAATTACTACTAGTACAGTGGAGACACTCTACAGCTACCCAGAAAAACAATTACTACTAGTACAGTGGAGACACTCTACCACTTCTGGCTCCTCCTAGGTCATTGAAACGTCTCCCTCTACTGAATGTCGTTATACTTTTGTTCACCGATATGCAGGCCATGCAGCGCGCGGGCCCAAATGCCATCCACCAAATTAGCAGGCAGTATGTAGGCGGAGAGTCACCCCGGTCGTAGCGCGGCAGTAACGAGCCGTCATATCACAAAACCCCACCTCCCCGCAGTCTAATTTTGACGGACGAAGCAACCATCATTTCACTCCTCGCTGAATCCCCTTCTCCCTCACCGTCTTCAAGAAAGGCAACACTCGCATCTGCCATTGTTCTTCTCTCCCAACGAAGGGAAGGTAAGCGGATCCGCGATGTTGGTATATTTTCGTTCAGAGAAAAAAAAACTTTTGCAAAGCAGTAACCGATCCTCACTCTCTTTTTTGTTTCATTGTCATTGCGATTGTGTTTTCCTTTCACTGATCTCCTAGTATTCGTCAGTTTCATGATGGACCAAGGAGAACCAGGCAAAGACCTGCCGATATTGGAGCAGACGCGGGAGGCTGATCCCCACGAGACAGAGAGCTCCAAGAAGATGGAGGCAACCACCGAGCCGACCAGAGATACACTCACGGCCACTACTGAGATGGTCAACGCCCCGTTTGAGGTTACAGCCCCCGTGGCACTGCAGGAGCAGTTTTCCCCCTTCGAGGATGTGTCCCCACCCACTAAGCTGCCCAAGATGATTTCCTTCTTTGCCGATCTCGATTGTGGTTTTTCATCTAAGTATGTGGTGATTTTTTTTAGAAAAGGAAGTATGTGGTGATTAATAATGCAAAATTTTATTAGCTTCGATGCCATGCTATACATAGTGGTTTAAATAACTTGTGGTTCTTATACTGAAAAGTAATTCAGAATTTGTTTCTGTTTCAATTAGAGCCCTGATGCAGACAAGGATTGTGTGGTTGTGCATGTCACTCGCTATGAGGCGGACGACCTGGATATATGCACGGGGAAAACAGAGTTCTTAGGCTGTTGGATCCTGGAAGCCATTTGCGGTTATACCAATGAAGAGTTGTATTCCAGCCTCACTGTTGTCAGGCGTGTTGTCCAGGGTGTACTGAAGCACAAGAAGTTCAAAGCTACTCCTTCGTTTGTGAGGCATACTGTTCTTGTCAAGCTTACGCAGGAAGATGATGTGGCATGCCTCCACAAACAAGTTTATCAGTGGCAAGGCCACAAGGTTGTCTTCATGAAGGTTCACAGGATTGAACTGCTGCGGGACGTCCTCGATGATGTTCATGGCAAGGTCCGTCTTGTGTCCAGCGCAAATTAGATCGAGGCATGAAATAGTTGCCCCAGCTAGTGTTTAATAGTAGTTTGGATTGTGTCTAGTTATCCGAACCTTGCCTGTTATCGACCCCTCTGGGGCTAGTGCTCTGTTTGAATCCGTCTATGGGAACTGCTACTACTTTTGTGTGCCCGTGAATCATGTGAGAACCATCGTAATTGTTGCCGAAACATATGCGTCCTCACTAGTTTTTTCATGAATATGGCATGGTAAGACATAAGTTGTCACGGTTTATCATACGAGCAATGTGTGTTTTGATGAAATAGAGCAATCGTTCGAGAACCATGCGCCAACGTGTACATAAGTACTTGTAAACACTATTGGTGCTACCCCACTTGTAAGCAGCTATGCAAAACACGGCACATTGGCTCAGCTTGCTTCAACACTAGGCTACCGACCAGCTAACAATCAACAATCTGCTGTCTGACATATAAGCAACTACTACCTATGTCCTGGTTTATTAGTCCCCTTTGTAATTTGTGCTAAACTTTGACCAAAGATTTAACTGACAAAATGTTCATGCATGCCAACAAAAATTATATCGTTGGATTCGTATTTGAACATATTTTGTAATGATATAATTTTTATTAACATGCATGGAAGTTTTGTTAGTTAAATTTATGGTCAAAATTTGGCACAGATTACAATGGGGACCAATAAACCAGGACGAAGGTAGTACTATGTATCTTGTTACAGTGGTTCATGCAGTTAATTGAGGCCACAATGTAATAAATTCCAAACGTTCACACGCTAGTCCAGCGCTCATGTGGAACACTCACAATTAAACTCGTCTTCATAAAAATCTTGAAAAGCATAAGTTAATAAATTGTATACATCTCAATGATTCATAGAACATAACAAACATATACTAGTTCACAGCAAAAGACAAAATTGTGAGAAGGTTTACAAATCAGGAAAAAACAAGCAAGGCTTCTCTGAGCAAAGGACCTCCCGGCAGGCTTAAATTTCCTGGAGTTCACTATGGTTTTTTCTTGTTGCCACCATCCAGGGTTAGGTTCTCTCATTCCAGAATAACCAATTATAATTGTGGTTTCAGCTGGAATGCTGAACTGAACCATGCAGTGTACTGACCAGCTGAAATGCTTGTGCATTCCACTAAATTTAAGCACCGCTATTTGCAGAAATAAGCAGACCACAATGCCTCTTGTCCGCGCACCTGTCCAAAAAAACGCCATGCAGCCGTGCCAGCTAGTCCTCGGTCCGTGGATGAACTGGTAGAAAGTGCATTCCGGACTAGGATGCAGTTGTTTTCGCTCGTCCCTGCACTGCAATCAGGAAGTAAAACGTACGAATTAGCTTCTTTTCAATTGCGTTGGTCATTCTACCTTAGTTACTACCAATGTAGGGATACCTTGAAGACGGGAGGTTTGACGACGGCAATGAGGGATAGCCATCTCATTTTGCGCAGTTGTACTAAAACTGAGGTGTGTGCTTTTGATTGTGCAGATAAAAACGATACGGAGACAGACATCCCGAAACGATATGGAGACAGACATCCCTGTTTGCGCAAATACGAAATACGGTTATTTAAATAGTGACACATATTACTACTTTCCCCCGTTTCCTCTTAGAACCAAGTCCTAGATTCATTCTACAGTTTTCCCACTTTCTTCCCTGTTTGAACCAATGCTTTGAGTTCACTGTGTGAACTAGCTTTACTTCTAATAATAGTAGAAGTCTAGGTGGCTTTGTAAGAGCGGACGGAAGTAGAAAAGGATCCACACGAAGGGGGAAGAGCTGGGGCAGTAGAGCAAGGCAGGTTTTGAAGGAATATATACCTGAGGGTCGTCGGCATGTGGCAAAGACGGTGTCGGGAGGCCGCATCTTGGCCACAATACCGCAGGGAGGAAGAAGGGGTCGGAGGCCCTCCCGAGCCGGCGCTCTCTTAGAGAGAACGGCACGGCCGCCGATCGGGACGTGCGGCCAGCCGTGGTCTCCTCCCTCGCCGCCGCCGACAGCGTGAACGATGCACCTACACCCCCTGCCCCGGTCGAGGTTGTCCGGCCGGATTTGTGACCAGCCGTGAGCTGAGAGAGAGTGTGTGGTCACCTATGTCTTGCTTAGATCTGGAGAGCATGAGAGAGTGAACGAGAGGAACCCTAGTAAAGAATGCGCTAAGGCTCCAGCTTTTATATATAGTGGAGTGATTTTGTTGTACCGGCTTCAAAAAAATGCGCTCCTACGTGTACCCGCGAGTGGGTGTGAGAGAACTAGTCCGTGCGTGCACCACTTCTCTTCGTGAGAGTACAATATATACTATGCCCAAAGAACGTTCGCCGCAAGAGTAATAGTATAAGTGTGTGACGTGTGAGCTAAAATAAAATGTGTGCGCCGTCTTTTGTTTTTTAGAAGTTCTGAGGGTAGGGTGTGAAGAGCACATATGTGCGTGACGTCTACCTGCAGATAGAGGATGGGTGCGACGTGCGAGTCTGCGAGAGGACTCGGGAGAGTCGTGACTCGTGAGGGTGCGTGTGCGTGAGAGAGAGGGGGGCATGTATCAATGCAATGCATGTGTTCGTAAATCATTATCCGACAAACGTTCGCCGCAAGCCTTTTCCTGACGAACGCCGTCAGAACCGTTAGATCGGCATCCGACAGTGTCAGTTTTGCCATGTCATTTAACAGAACAGCCACTCCTCCTACACACAAATCTTCCACGTGAGTGTTAGCAACTGTCGTATGCTCCCTCCGTTCCAAAATGCAGTGCATATAGCTTTATTGAAAATTAGAACCTCGTAAACTTTTAGCGAGTTTTCGTGTACCAAATTGCACATGTAGAATACCCTGTATATATCATTTCATTCATCTTCGATAGGTAACTATAAAGATGGGTGAGGAGTCTACAAAGAAAGACCATCGTATCACCCGCAGCAATTTCGACCATCCTTTAGTGTCGAGGAATATCATAGGAACTCTATATGATATGATTTTTATAGGATTTTTTTCCTTTAGAGCCAATTGGTTCATAGGAATAGATTCATATACTCTACATTTCAAAGGAAATAAACATGATATCATTTCTATAGCTTTAGAGCCACTTGGTTCATATGAATGGATTCCTATACTCCCTTAATTTCAAAGGAAAATAAACATTACCGTATATTCAATAGAAAAGTTCCTATGATATGAACCAAATTACATCTCTTTACTAATCCCTCCTCATAGGAATTGAGATACATGTCATCTCTAGATTCAATAGAAAAATTCCTATGATGTGAACAAAATGACATCTCTTTTCCAATCCCTACTCATAGGAATTGTGTAACGCCCCGAGCCTAGCGCCCCAGAAGACTTCCAGCTATTCCGAGTTTCGCAGTGTGTTTCTTTTGTGCTTGCTCTTTTATATTTGCATTGCATCATGTCATCATGCCATCATGCCATTTAATTTTTATAACTCTTCTAAATAAATTTTATGGATTTTTCGATCCATTTAAATCGAGGGATATTCACAGTGGTGATATCTCTTTATAACATATCCTCCCAATATTATTAGGGAGCTATATTAAATATTCCACTAATTCGGAATCACCCATAATCACACTTGCAAAATAATCCCGTTCCTTTTCTGCCTCAAGTTTGTTCTCCAACCTTGCCATGTTTTCTTTCATCATTTTCCGGAGCTCCACCAAAAATCCGAACATTTTGGACCTGCCTTTTATCAAGTCCTAGTTCAAACCCATTTGAATTAAATTCAAATGAGTTTGAATTTAAATCTTTTAATCATGGCCTTTCTATTTTTCTTGGAACAAGCATATTTTTGCGAGTCCGGGAAAATTAACCCCATACTCAAATTATTTTCTCCAACTCTTTCTTCATATCCTTTTTATTTCTTTGCTATTTACCGCTTTTGGTAAATAAAAGAGAAGTGGGGGATTAGAGAGAGAGAGGAGCCAGCCCAGCCGGCCTCTTGGCCCTGACCAACCAAGTCGGCCCAGCCAGCCCGACCTCACCACTGTTAACCCTAGCCCAGTCCCCACGCATCTCATCTCTCCCTCTCGTTCCCTTGCGCCGCCACCACGCTCCACATTGCAGCCAGGGACAATGCCCGATCCCCATCCCCTCGATCCATCTCCTCCTCCTCCTTGTTCCCGCAGCGCCCGATCCATGGCCTCTCTTGTCCTCCCGCGCGCCACTGCCCGACGACCGGTCGCGCCTCTGGCCACCCATTCCTCCTCACCGGCCGCCCGCAGCTCGCCGGGCCCTGCACCTCATCCCACACCTCCAGACCATCTCGCTGTGACCCGTCCAGCCACCGCCCGCTCCGGTGACCCATCGCCACCCGCCGCCGTCGGCGACCACCAGGAGGGCCACCCCGCGCACGGTCCCATCCTCTCCGGCGCCCCCTGCCTTGCTCCGGCCTCTGCTTCCATCTACGCGCGGCTTGCCTCCCGCCTCCTTCATCTCCTGCGCACCCGAGCCGTCGCCCGTCCATGGTCGCCACGCCGTGCTCCGCCGCACTGCGCCTCCACCTCGCCGACTCTTGCCTCCATCTCCGCTGTGGACATGGCGCCGCAGACCAGCAGCTCTGTCCGCCTCCATGCGCCTGACCTACAGCTTGCCTCTGGCCGCCACCAAGTCCCGCCGCTGGAGCTCGCCTTCGTCCCGACTCCGGCCGGATCAGGTCCCGCCGGATCCGCCCTCGCATGACCCGGAGCCGTTGCTGCCGTGCACAACCTCTGCCGTGCCCTGTGTGCGTGCTCTCCGCTGCTCCTGAAGATCGAAACCCGAGTCCTTTGGTGTTGTTCTGGATTTTGCCATGACCGGACCCGTCATGTACCCTTCGGATTCGTCAAGGCTCTCATGTACAACTACACCCGATGATGCGACAAGTACCCCGGCAACGTGTGTACCTCTACCGATGACCCCGGACATCCACGAAAAACGTGTACAACTACCGTCGCCAAGACCGTCAAGTTCGACTACCGCCGACGTGTACAACTTTAGTCGCGAGAACGTCTACTTCCACTATGACACGAGTACAACTACTTCCACTACACCACGAGAACATCTACTTCCCTCTACGAAACGCGAACCGTCCAGTTTGAACGCTTCGAAGGTATAAGCCCCGAGACGATCAACCGTGGACCGAATGAATGTGTGTTGTATGAGATGCTTGTGTGTGCACCGCGTCCGAATTGTCGCTCTTTGCCATGCCACCGACACGTGGGAACCCGGAATTCGGGAGCCCCCCACCATCTCTACCATGTTGCGCACATCCGCACGCCTCCTTTTGCACCGGTATCTCCATGAGCTACCAGAACCGATATGTTGCCGTGGCATCATTTTCGGATATGTTGCCGTGGCATCATTTTCGGATATGTTGCCGTGGCACCATTTTGTTTCGCCGTCGTGGCACCCTTTTCGTTCCGCCATGGTGACAAAATGCTTCGTATCATGTTCATGTCAACATTTTCATAAAAATTGCATCAACTTGCATATGTCATCCGCATCATGTTAACAACATTTAAATGGTTAAAATTGTTGTTTGCTTAAAAATTGCTAATGACATATGGGGATTTTTCGGAATTGTTATTTGTTATTTCTGGCCTCATTTAAACTTGCCTAATTAGGTGGTTTACTTATGCTCCACCTCTTGCCATGCTTAACAACATTAAATTTTGTTTGTTAGCTTAAACGAGAGAGAAACTAAATAATTGTTGTGGTGTTCCGTCAATATGCAACTTGGTGCATATTGAGCTCCACTTAACTTGTAGTATAGTTTGTTGCACTTTGCCATGTCATGCCTCTTTTAGACCGGACATGCATCATACTTGTTTGTGCATCATGACATGTTTATGCTTGTGTGTTTACCATGTTGTTTGCTTCTTTCCGGTTTGCTTCTCTCGTTAGCTTCGGTTTCGTTCCGGAGTTGTGAGGATTCGTTTGACTACGTCCGTTTGTCTTCTTCATGGATTCGTTCTTCTTCCTATCGGGATTTCAGGCAACATGACCATTACCCTCGACATCACTTCTATCTTTGCTTGCTAGTTGCTTTGTTCTATTGCTATGCTGTGCTACCTATCACTAGTTTACCATCCCTCCCATATTGCCATGTCAGCCTCTAACCTTTTCACCCTTCCTGGCAAACCATTGCTTGGCTATATTACCGCTTTGCTCAGCCCCTCTTATAGCATTGTTAGTTGCAGGTGAAGTTGAAGATCACTCCATGATGGACAGTATTATTTTGGGATATCACAATATCTCTTATTTAATTAATGCATCTATATACTTGGTAAAGGGTGGAAGACTCGGCCTTATGCCTGGTGTTTTGTTCCACTCTTGCCGCCCTAGTTTTTGTCATACCGGTGTTATGTTCCCGGATTTTGCGTTCCTTATGCAGTTGGGTGATTTATGGGACCCCCTTGATAGTATGCTTTGAATAAAACTCCTCCAGCAAGGCCCAACCTTGGTTTTACCATTTGCCAACTAAGCCTTTTTCCCTTGGGTTCTGTAGACTCAAGGGTCATCTTTATTTTAACCCCCCCCCCCCCAGGCCAGTGCTCCTTCGAGTGTTGGTCCGAACTGAGCTGCCTGCGGGGCCACCTCGGGGAAACTTGAGGGCTGGTTTTACTCGTAGCTAGTCTCATCCGGTGTTGCCCTGAGAATGAGATATGTGCAACTCCTATCGGGATTTGTCGGCGCATCGGGCGGCTTTGCTGGTCTTGTTTTACCATTGTCAAAATGTCTTGCGAACCGGGATTCCGAGGCTGATCGGGTCTTCCCGGGAGAAGGTATATCCTTCGTTGACCGTGAGAGCTTGTGATGGGCTAAGTTGGGACACCCTTGCAGGGTATATAATCTTTCGAAAGCCGTGCCCGCGGTTATGAGGCAGATGGGAATTTGTTAATGTCCGGTTGTAGATAACTTGACACCAGATCCGAATTAAAACGCATCAACCGCGTGTGTAGCCGTGATGGTCTCTTCTCGGCGGAGTCTGGGAAGTGAACACAGTTTTGGGTTATGTTTGACATAAGTAGGAGTTCAGGATCACTTCTTGATCATTGTTAGTTCACGACCGTTCCGTTTGCTCTCTTCTCGCTCTTATTTCCGTATGTTAGCCACCATATTTGCTTAGTCGCTGCTGCAACCTCACCACTTTACCACTTCCTACCCTTAAGCTTAAATAGTCTTAATCTCGCGGGTTTTGACATTGCTGAGTCCTCGTGACTCACCAGATACTATCACAACAGTTGCAGGTGCCGATGAAACCAGTGCAGGTGATGCAACCGAGCTCAGATGGGAGCTCAATGAAGATCTTGGTCGTTGCTATGTTTCATTTCATGTTGATCAGTAGTGGAGCCCAGTTGGGACGATCGGGGATCTAGCAGTTGGGTTATCTTCTTTTCTTTTGGCTTCATCCGTAGTCGGACTATGTGTGTACTCTGAATGATGTATGATTTATTATATGTTCATTGTGTGAAGTGGCGATTGTAAGCCAACTCTTTATCCCATTCTTGTTCATTACATGGGATTGTGTGAAGATGACCCTTCTTGCGACAAAACCACAATACGGTTATGCCTCTAAGTCGTGCTTCGACACGTGGGAGATACAGCCGCATCGTGGGTGTTACAAGTTGGTAATCAGAGCCATCCCCGACTTAGGAGCCCCCTGCTTGATTGTTTGCTCGCGTTGTTGAGTCTAGAAAAAAATGTTTTGAGTCTTAGGATTATATATATTAGAGAGTAGGATTCTTTTTACTCCTTAGTCCCTTCGTCGCCCTGGTGAGGTCTCCTGACGTAGATGTTTTGTCTTTCCTCGCCTCAAATTTCACTAAAAAAAATTTTTAGGATCACGCGGGTATCTTGGAATCGTTCCGATGGTTTTGTGACGAGAACATTGTTCTTGGTGCCTCCTGTCTTTTATGTGGCATTGACCCGGGGAGTTGAGCTTCGACGTGTTGTCATCACAAATTTATCGTTGCAGTTCTGGAATACCTGAGTTTTGCCGACATCGAAAATCTCTTTTATGCAGATGTTGGTGAGATAACCTCGACGCCACCCAGTACTGGGGCGGGAGTTCGGGAGTATTGCCATAACTCATATAACGGATGCTTTTCGAAGGTTGAGGTACATGATTTTCGAAGGTTTTTTGGTTATGTGTTGACGGATGGATACAACTTGGATGTAGGTATTGTTAGTTTGGGTGAGATATATATTGCTTCCCCTGTATCCCCAACACCATATTGCATAACCAGAAAGTTTCAGGAGTTTTATAGGTGGGAATTCAAGTAGCTCCTAGAATATCTTTTTCGACAGATGCATGATACGAGATTGGGGTTTGACGTCTAGTGGTCCGCCTTTCCATGGTCGTTTTTACAGTGGTCTCGTTGTGTCTTAAAGAACCCTTGGCTATGCTGGTTCGGGGACACTTCGTATGTCATGTGCACTTCCTTATACATGATGGTGTTGTACAATTAAGCCCGTGTGGGCCCCACCACGAAAACTTCGGACGGAATCTATATCATATGTTTGTTCCGGCTTATTCTGCAAGCCAAATCCTTTGTTTTGTTTTGAGTTGTGGTATTCGAGTTGCTTCGAAGTCAAATGTTGAATCCATACCTTCCCTAAATGGTGTTCTCATATTTCTATGGGAGTGCTAATCCTTCTTGATCATCGAGGTTGTCATGTTAATTCTTTTCCTACCGGTGTGCTTTTCTTCAAGTGGATCCGATCATTTTCAACATCCACAAGATCAACTCTAAGTTTTCTCAACAGTGTTTGTTCCATCTTCCCCAAGTTGCCTTTGATTTCCCGCCCTCCCACCCTTAACTTCAAGGACTCAGATTTCTTAATCGGGTATCCAATTTATTGATGGGAAGTCTCTCCATTCTTTTCCGTCAATGTTCTTATCCGGTGATTCTCAAGAAGATACTAACGGAGCTTCAAGTTTATTATTCTTCGTCTCTTTTCTTCTCTGGTGGATTCAATTCGAGCTTTGTCGATCATATCCTTTCCTCGTTTCAAATGTTTTCTCATACCGGTGCACCTCGTAATTGTTCACCTCTCTCTATTCTTATCCGGAGTGTGGAAGATATCTAGGAAGATTCGTGTTATCATCCCTAATATGTTCAAGTTATTTCGAGATTATTATCTCATTCAAGTCATTTAATTCAACCGGTGCAATTCCCCTCTTTCAAGTAATCTTTTCCAATGGTGTTTCCTTTTGAGTGGGCCCTAACCCACAGGTCTTTTCCCAGGATCTTACCTGACTCTTCTAATTATCAGGATCGATTCTCAAATTCATTTCCAAGTTTGACGTAAGAATGAATTTTCATCAGTCAAATGTCTTTCTCCAAGTTCGCTTTCATATTCTTTTCATCGCTGGTTCAACCTTTCTGCTCTTCATTCCGGAGTATCTCAACAATTCATGGTGGTGTTTCTCGTCGTCATTCTCGGTTTTTGAAGACCGAAGAAGGATTTCTCCTAAATCTTGGTCTGCTCTCTTGAAGATTCATGGTTCTAGCGTGATGCCATCCTCTCATAATTGCTTTCGATTGTGAGAATTCTTTTCACCCATCCAAAGCAATTTAGGAGTCTCTTCAATTTCATTCTCCGGAGCCAATCGTCTCAGAATTATTCATTCTCAGCTTTTAGCTCTCGTTCTCAAATTCTTCCGGTGCATCGTCCAAATATCCTCTAATCAGTTCACGCTCTCTTCGTTCTCATATATCTAAATTCCCTCAAGTATCTTCATTCTTTCCGGTGAATTGTGCCTTTGCTACTTTAATTTTCAATTCTGACGGTGGTTCGTTCAAGATTTCTCTTCCTTCGTTATCATATCAATTCATTCGTTCTTTTGTTGTTTCAATCCTACCGGGGGTTGTTGAAGACCTTCTCAAGTTTGCGCTATATCTATCCTAATCCTTTCTACGAGAATAAGTAGTATGCCAAATCCGTTGCTTGTCATCAATTTAAATTGGTGAAGGATACGCATAACGTAATTCTTATTATTGTTTCATCCAAGTGATCTAGTTTCTTCTTTCCAGAGTTGTTCATCATGTCACATTTCTCGGTTCGAGATGCTTCATCTTTTCTTTTCTGGAGTTCCAAGTTTTCCACATTATCTCGTCGCGAAGCTCCACCTAAATCATCGCAAGGCTTCACCTTGTGTTTTCAACTTCTCTTTCTTTCTATCATCCTTTTATTACAGAGTTCTTCATGGAGGCTCTACATGGTGGTTCATCAAGGATTCCTTTCATTCTCGAATTGTTCTTCAAGATTTCTCTTGAAGCTAAGATCCGCCAAGCTATACTCAAAAAATTAAACATGGTGCTCAACACATGTTTTGTTTTGAGGCGTTCAAGTATTCTTCTTCTTGCATTTCAAAGTGCAATTCTTTCTATCCTATCTTTTGAGGTGGTGTTATGTCACTCTTGACAACTTCCTTCATGTTTCATGATTCATATGTTGTCAAGAATGAGGTATTTTAAATCCATCAATCTCTTCGTTGGAGTTATCTTGGTATAGATTTCACCTAAAGCCTTCCCTAAGGAATGTTGCTATTGTGGTGCTTATCAATGATCCAAGTTTTCTCCTATCCTCTCGGCGAAAGCAGTTTTCATCGTTGATCTCAAGCAAGCATTTGTTTTCGGTAGTGGCAGAATTTCACCTCAATTTTGAGAAGTTTTCCATAAGCCCACTACAAGCTTATTCATTTTGTTGTTGGTTTTTCCCAACAACCCCGTTGTAACCTTCTTGGAAGGGTGCTTTCCAAGCTCATTTGTGGCAGAAGTTGGCATTTTCTTCGCCATTCTGTTATTCCAATGATCTATCTTCTATTCTTTCTTTCGGAGGCATTGTGATGTTGCTCTTTTCACTCATCTTCTCAAATTGTGAGGATCGTGTTCTTTTCGTGCTTATCCATTTAACCGGAGTGTTGTGTTCTCATTCAAGTTCTTTCATCTTATCAAGTTTTGCCTCTCTTTTCAAGCGGAGTGCTGTCTGAAATCCTTCTTACCCATTGTGCCATTCTTTCAATAGTTCCGGAGGCAGTGTGTTGTTGATTTCATCAAGTATCATCCCATCTTCTCAAGTTCATGTTCTATTCCTTCCATGTTCAACTGGAGTGCTGCCCGAATTCTTCCTCTCTCATCTTGTTTTAACCGGAGTGGTTTCGAATTCTACCTTGTCCATTAAACTCTTGATTCATAGCTTTGCAACATCCAAGGTTCACATGGTGTTCCTTGTTGCTATTTTCTACAACACTGCTCTGAATTGCGTTCAACTCTATTGTGTTATTCTTTCAAGTTTTCAACCTCTTGAGGCTCTTTGGTTTCACTTTTTTGTCGAAGAAGCAACTTAGTTTTACCTCTTATCTTCCTCTTCCGTTTCCCTCCGGTGCCATCCTAGATCTCGGGACGAGATCCTCTTGTAGTGGTGGAGTGTTGTAACGCGCCGAGCCCAGCGCCCCAGAAGACTTCCAGCTATTCCGAGTTTCGCCGTGTGTTTATTTTGTGCTTGCTCTTTTATTTTTGCATTGCATCATGTCATCATGCCATCATGCCATTTAATTTTTATAACTCTTCTAAATAAATTGTATGGATTTTTCGATCCATTTCAATCGAGGGATATTCACAGTGGTGATTTCTCTTTATAACATATCCTCCCAATATTATTAGGGAGCTATATTAAATATTCCACTAATTCGGAATCACCCATAATCACACTTGCAAAATAATTTCGTTCCTTTTCTGCTTCAAGTTTGGTCTCCAACCTTGCCATGTTTTCTTTCATCATTTTCCGGAGCTCCAGCAAAAATCCGAACATTTTGGACCTGCCTTTTATCAAGTCCTAGTTCAAACCCATTTGAATTAAATTCAAATGAGTTTGAATTTAAATCTTTTCATCATGGCCTTTCTATTTTTCTTGGAACAAGCATATTTTTGCGAGTCCGGGAAAATTAACCCCATGCTCAAATTATTTTCTCCAACCCTTTCTTTATCTCCTTTTTATTTCTTTGCTATTTACCGCTTTTGGTAAATAAAAGAGAAGTGGGGGATTAGAGAGAGAGAGGAGCCAGCCCAGCCGGCCTCTTGGGCCTGACCAACCAAGCCGGCCCAGCCAGCCCGACCTCACCACTGTTAACCCTAGCCCAGTCCCCACGCATCTCATCTCTCCCTCTCGTTCCCTCGCGCCGCCACCACGCTCCACATCGCAGCCAGGGATAACGCCCGATCCCCATCCCCTCGATCCATCTCCTCCTCCTCCTCGTTCCCGCAGCGCCCGATCCATGGCCTCTCTTGTCCTCCCGCGCGCCACTGCCCGGCGACCGGCCGCGCCTCCGGCCACCCATTCCTCCTCGCCGGCCGCCCGCAGCTCGTCGCGCCCTGCACCTCATCCCACACCTCCAGACCATCTCGCTGTGACCCGTCCGGCCACCGCCCGCTCCGGTGACCCATCGCCACCCGCCGCCATCGGCGACCACCAGGAGGGCCACCCCGCGCACGGTCCCATCCTCTCCGGCGCCCCCTGCCTCCCTCCGGCCTCTGCTTCCGTCTACGCGCGGCTTGCCTCCCGCCTCCTTCATCTCCTGCGCACCCGAGCCGTTGCCCGTCCATGGTCGCCACGTCGTGCTCCGCCGCACTGCGCCTCCACCTCGCCGACTCTTGCCTCCATCTCCGCTGTGGACATGGCGCCACAGACCAGCAGCTCTGTCCGCCTCCATGCGCCTCACCTACAGCTTGCCTCTGGCCGCCACCAAGTCCCGCTGCTGGAGCTCGCCTTCGTCCCGACTCCGGCCGGATCAGGTCCCACCGGATCCGCCCTCGCATGACCCGGACCCGTTGCTGCCATGCACAACCTCTGCCGTGCCCTGTGTGCGTGCTCTCCGCTGCTCCTGAAGATCGAAACCCGAGGCCTTTGGTGTTGTTCTGGATTTTGCCAAGACCGGACCCGTCAAGTACCCTTTGGATTCGTCAAGACTCTCATGTACAACTACACCCGATGATGCGACAAGTACCCCGGCAACGTGTGTACCTCTACCGACGACCCCGGACATCTACGAAAAACGTGTACAACTACCGTCGCCAAGACCGTCAAGTTCGACTACCGCCGACGTGTACAACTTCAGTCGCGAGAACGTCTACTTCCACTATGACACGAGTACAACTACTTCCACTACATCGCGAGAATGTCTACTTCCCTCTACGAAACGCGAACCGTCCCGTTTGAACGCTTCGAAGGTATAAGACCCGAGACGATCAACCGTGGACCGAATGAATGTGTGTTGTATGAGATGCTTGTGTGTGCACCGCGTCCGAATTGTCGCTCTTTGCCATGCCACCGACACGTGGGAACCCGGAATCCGGGAGCCCCCCACCATCTCTAGCATGTTGCGCACATCCGCACGCCTCCTTTTGCACCGGTATCTCCGTGAGCTACCGGAACCGATATGTTGCCGTGGCATCATTTTCGGATATGTTGCCATGGCATCATTTTCGGATATGTTGCCGTGGCACCATTTTGTTTCGCCGTCGTGGCACCCTTTTCGTTCCGCCATGGTGACCAAATGCTTCGTATCATGCTCATGTCAACATTTTCATAAAAATTGCATAAACTTGCATATGTCATCCGCATCATGTTAACAACATTTAAATGGTTAAAATTGTTGTTTGCTTAAAAATTGCTAATGACATATGGGGATTTTCCAGAATTGTTATTTGTTATTTCCGGCCTCATTTAAACTTGCCTAATTAGGTGGTTTACTTATGCTCCACCTCTTGCCATGCTTAACAACATTAAATTTTGTTTGTTAGCTTAAACGAGAGAGAAACTAAATAATTGTTGTGGTGTTCCGTCAATATGCAACTTGTTGCATATTGAGCTCCACTTAACTTGTAGTATAGTTTGTTGCACTTTGCCATGTCATGCCTCTTTTAAACCGGACATGCATCATACTTGTTTGTGCATCATGACATGTTTATGCTTGTGTGTTTACCATGTTGTTTGCTTCTTTCCGGTTTGCTTCTCTCGTTAGCTTCGGTTTCGTTCCGGAGTTGTGAGGATTCGTTCGACTACGTCCGTTTGTCTTCTTCATGGACTCGTTCTTCCTACAGGGATTTCAGGCAAGATGACCATTACCCTCGACATCACTTCTATCTTTGCTTGCTAGTTGCTTCGTTCTATAGCTATGCTGCGCTACCTATCACTTGTTTACCATGCCTCCCATATTGCCATGTCAGCCTCTAACCTTTTCACCCTTCCTAGCAAACCATTTCTTGGCTATGTTACCGCTTTGCTCAACCCCTCTTATAGCATTGTTAGTTGCATGTGAAGTTGAAGATCGCTCCATGATGGACAGGATTATTTTGGGATATCACAATATCTCTTATTTAATTAATGCATCTATAAACTTGGTAAAGGGTGGAAGACTCGTCCCTATGCCTGGTGTTTTGTTCCACTCTTGCCTCCCTAGTTTCTGTCATACTACTGTTATGTTCCTGGATTTTGCGTTCCTTACGCGGTTGGGTGATTTATGGGACCCCCTTGACAGTTTGCTTTGAATAAAACTCCTCCAGCAAGGCCCAACCTTGGTTTTACCATTTGCCACCTAAGCATTTTTTCCTTGGGTTCTGCAGACTCAAGGGTCATCTTTATTTTAACCCCCCCGGGCCAGTGCTCCTTCGAGTGTTGGTCCAAACTGAGCTGCCTGCGGGGCCACCTCGGGGAAACTTGAGGGCTGGTTTTACTCGTAGCTAGTCTCATCCGATGTTGCCCTGAGAACGAGATATGTGCAGCTCCTATCGGGATTTGTCGGCGCATCGGGTGGCTTTGCTGGTCTTGTTTTACCATTGTCGAAATGTTTTGTGAACCGGGATTCCGAGGCTGATCGGGTCTTCTCGGGAGAAGGTATATCCTTCGTTGACCGTGAGAGCTTGTGATGGGATAAGTTGGGACACCCCTGCAGGGTATATAATCTTTCGAAAGCCGTGCCCGCGGTTATGAGGCAGATGGGAATTTGTTAATGTACGGTTGTAGATAACTTGACACCAGATCCGAATTAAAACGCATCAACCGCGTGTGTAGCCGTGATGGTCTCTTCTCGGCGGAGTCCGGGAAGTGAACACGGTTTTAGGTTATGTTTGACGTAAGTAGGAGTTCAGGATCACTTCTTGATCATTGTTAGTTCACGACCGTTCCGTTTGCTCTCTTCTCGCTCTTATTTGCGTATGTTAGCCACCATATTTGCTTAGTCGCTGCTGCAACCTCACCACTTTACCACTTCCTACCCTTAAGCTTAAATAGTCTTGATCTCGCGGGTTTTGAGATTGCTGAGTCCTCGTGACTCACCAGATACTATCACAATAGTTGCAGGTGCTGATGAAACCAGTGCAGGTGATGCAACCAAGCTCAGATGGGAGCTCAATGAAGATCTTGGTCGTTGCTATGTTTCATTTCATGTTGATCAGTAGTGGAGCCCAGTTGGGACGATCGGGGATCTAGCAGTTGGGTTATCTTCGTTTCTTTTGGCTTCGTCCGTAGTCGGACTATGTGTTTACTCTGAATGATGTATGATTTATTATATGTTCATTGTGTGAAGTGGCGATTGTAAGCCAACTCTTTATCCCATTCTTGTTCATTACATGGGATTGTGTGAAGATGACCCTTCTTGCGACAAAATCACAATGCGGTTATGCCTCTAAGTCGTGCTTCGACACGTGGGAGATACAGCCGCATCGTGGGTGTTACAAATTGAGATGCTCCATGTCATCTGTTTCCCTACAACTTCCACGTATGCATCTTCTATTCCTAAATAGATAGTACAACCCACTAGTAGTTTTTTTTCCAAAACATGCAACTATGGCACAAGAACTATATAGTGTGCCAATAACTTTGAAAGATGGTCGCTGGATGAAGCTAACCCGACATTGCATAGATGGGCAAATCCGAGCACTACTGGCCATTGGATATCATCAACATTCCACCAGATCTGCCACATGTACAATTTAGAAGACTCCATGGTTGAACTTAAGCATAATGCACAAACCTCAAAACACAAGCACTTCTCCTTTGTTCTAGAATCTTCTATATCATAATTGATTATTTTTTTCTAAATGAATTGCCATTATTTGTTTTTTACTTTATGATTTACAATGCACAACCCCATGAATCTTAACATTTTTATAAAACTAATTGATTTTGAATGAGATGAACAATAAGAACTAAACGAACATCTACATCATGCATATATGACTCAAAGCTTTACATGCTATAGTGTGTATTTATTCATAATTTGGTTTCGAAATCTCATGCGTTCAATACAAATGTACCTTACTAGTTTTGAGTAGAGTAGCAAATTTCACGCGGCCCCGGGTATATCAAAATGCAGGGCCCATGCATCATTGCCTTTCGGTCGAACCTACGTCCACAATTTTTTGTACGTGCTATATCTCCATTGGTCCCCAAACCCAAAATGCTGCCTCGTTCCCGTAAAACCAAGCGGCTCACACATATTTAATGTGTCGACTCGAACCCCTTTACTATGACATGGCCACGCATGCCGTAGTACTCCTATAAACCCTACCGCCGCACTCATCATCGGTTTTCTTCAAGAGGACGAGGGAGAAGCCGATTTGTAGTGGAGGCGCTTTCAAAAAAAAAGGATTTGTAGTGGAGACCCTTACCCTAGGGTGCCCTAGGTAGCTGACGCACGCATCATTGTTTTCTCTTTTCTTTATGCTCTTGCGTGCTAGAGTGAAATGATGGTTGCTTCGTCCGTCCAGCTTAATGCGGGAAAGGTTGGGCTTTGTGATTTGACCCCTCATCGCTCATTTTCTACTACTGCGGCGCTATGACCGGGGTGCCTCCAATTCCAACCGCTGCTCCAAACTGTAATTTGGTGCATCACACGTGGAAAAATATGGTGGATGAGACACATGTCTACCAAAGGGGTCCTGTTAAGTGTGTCGCCATTTCATGTGCAGACTGACCCTGCTTGAGTTGCTACGCCAACACGACAGGAGCAGCCTACCACTTGGTTTTGCTCCTTGGTGAATCCCGACTATATTGATCTAAAAAGATACGTGCTGAACTACCCTCTCCGTCTCGGTTTTTTATTTGTAGGCGTCTCAGTTTATAGGGCCTGCACGTAGTTCTAGGTCGTCCATTTGACTAACTAAATATGAGTTACTATGTCACAAAAAGTATATCATTGGATTCTTATTGGTTGATATGTGAAAAAACAAGAAACGAGGTAGAAGTTAATGCACCGCGCCTTAGTATTGTGGGATTATTTGGTTTTCTTAAGATGACGTGCATTTGGTTGCAAGGGTGGTCATGAATGGGTTGGGATCGTTCAGAAAATAGACATGTTTGGTTATAAAGCACATGAATGGTTCGAGTCAAAAAAAGAGAATATGCCTTGAAGATGCTGAACCATTCCACCCAACCAAATCGGTCGAATCAAATGGCCACCCTTTGCATGCATGACTATGTGAGCATGACTGGTGGTCCCGTCTTAAATAATTAGCTCATCTCTTATATTCAGCCAAACACATGAATTGAATGGTTCAATCCAAAAAAATTGAATGGTCCCAATCCATTCATACGATACCTTCAACCAAACGCATCCGATGGAGGGAGTAGTTGTATTTAAAAGTCGAGGGCGGGGCTTTTCCTGCCCGGTAGGCGGCGGGACAGTTCCGCCTAGTCGGTTCGCCAGAGACGCGAGAAGACGAGGGAGTAGGCTGCTGCAAACGTAGGGTTGTGTGATTTGACAGCGAGTTACTGCTGGGCATGTGGGGCCCTGTGATTTGACCTGCCATTATCATTTTAACTGCGGCGCTACGACTGGCGTGAGTCTCCCGATTCCTGACCACCTCCATACGGGTGCCTCTCCCAATGCTCCACCATGTAGTAGTAGAGGCTGGCTCTTGCATGAGAGCCCACTTCTCCACTTTTTCCTTGCCTCTCTTTCCTCCACATATGCAAAAATGCCATGTAAAGCGCACTATTGTACTTACTTGCTCCTACAGGTGCTTAAGCTTGCCACATAGGCATAAAGTCTAATGTGGCAAGTTAATCAAGAAGAGAGAGACTAGTTTGGTGACCCAAGGAAGAAACGGTGCTAAGCGCGTGTACCTAGGTGAAAAGACAATTTCGAGTCTATAGCTAATTAAATGAAGCAAACTTAACTACACCATTTCATTGGAAGAGGTCACTCCTTGGCAAATGCAATAAATACTAGTACTCCCTGTGTCCCATTATATAAGAACGTTTTTGACACTACACTAGCTAGTGTAAAAAATGTTCTTATATTATGGGACTGAGGGAGTACGAAGAAACAGATAGAGAGGAGTAAAAAAATACACTTATAGCCAACCTTGTTGTAGTATGAGTGACTAAGTGATGACTATGTATGACATGCCAACATCAGATAGCCTAACGCACTGTGTTAAATCTCCAAGGGCGCAACCACGCGAGCGACGCGACGGTCGTGGTAGGCGCGACCATGATACGGGCTGCTGGCAGCCCTTGGATCTGAGATCAAATGGTCGCATGCTAAGTTGCTGAAAATTTTAAGAATGACCCTCCAGGATAGGATATTCACCCATAGGTCTAGAATCACGCCATGCAACAGTTCGATCTCAGAGGGCTCTCGGAAGCCCGTATCATGGGAGAATGGAAAGCCACTATCCTGCCATTTGCACGCTGGCAGTTCGGTCCTACTCTCTCCCACACGTCCTTTAATACTACGGCGGTTCGCTCCTAGTCGTCCCATCCATTCACATTACGGCAGTTCCACTAATCCTAACTCTCCTCCCAAATCCATGGCGTCCCAAATCTCCCCGATTGGCGGTGAGTACAAGGTTAGAACCATCACTGGCGATGAGTTCAATGTCATCTACACCCATACTTCCGCGACGGTGAAAGGATGCCTTTCTCGCTTCAGACGCATGTTCAAAAACTCACATGATGAGTGGGTCGCTGGGCTAGATGTTGAGTACACCACAGTCGTGGGACGAGAGAAGGATCTAAAGGACGAAGAGAGGAAGAAGCCCGCCGTGATACAGGTTTGCGTACATAACGTTTGCTTGGTCTACCACACATGCCATGCCGACGTTGAGTGCCAGGATTTTAAGAACTTCCTCGAGGACAAAACAGTCAATCCATCGATAGTGGAGTACTACTGTACAAAAGTATACATTTTTAAAAGGCTAGCGTACTGTTCATCACACATATATATATAGCCAGTTAAATTCTCAACCTAGAATGACGTGCATGCCATGTAGTAAACTGATCTGGAGAAAGTATAGTAAAAATGAGGTGATTTTACCCAGCGATCGGCGGGGGAGAATGGCCTGTCATGCGGTCCACGTGTCATGATGTACCAAGGCGATGCGCATGTCCCTCTTGAGGCAGAAGAAATACTAGTACGTGGTTTGAGATGATGTCAAACCGAAGTGTGAAATAATGGTTGCTTCGTCCGTCTAGGAAGGTGCAGCATTGTGATTTGACGTCTCATTGCTCATTACTAACACTTGGCCGGTACGAGTGGGGTGCGTCCCCCCTGCTGTTCTGCACTGTTATTTGGTGCTTGACACGTCGACCCGGTTGCTATATGTCCCACATGTCGGCGACAGGAAGTACAGAATTCATGAAAGGGAGCGTCGACGGAGGAGTATACTACAGAATTCATGAAAGGGAGCGACTTAGTTTTGGAAAAATCTGTTTTTACGGGGTACGTACCCACTAGGGTTTATAGGACTCATCTAAAAAACATCCGTTTTTCCGTTTGATAAGTCTCAATTCTAGTACTATACTAGTAGTAGTACCATTACATGTTTGATTTCGAGGTGCGTTAGATCACCCGAAGCAAGCAGTGTCAAGAGGAAGCTAACCAATGCATGTACAAGTTCATGAAAATTTAGTGGTCATTCATGCATTCGTTCTAATTAATGCCTCAGTAAACATAACTTCTTGATAAAAACGAAATTAATTCGACCACTCGCTGTCTACCTTGGTTGGAGAGATTTTGAAATTGAGCCATAAACTGGAAAGGAGGGAGTAGTAACTTTTGTCTCCATTACTACTTGTGGCCTTGTATAGATGCAAAATGTATTTTTTATAGTGGCCTTTTATAAGTAAATAGAGGGAGTACTAACCAAAGTACGTAGTAGGGACGAGGAGTAAACAAAGGGAGTAGTAAAGGCGTATAGTAGTACTCCAGCTTCACCTCATCCTGCGAGCCACCGTGCCTGTGGGCGGGGGAAACGGCGTACTAAGCAAGCTTCTCCTCGTTCTGGGAGTTGACGGGACACATCAAAAGTACTCCAGTGTATAGAGCCTTGCCTCTAAGGTAGGCCCCACATGGTTTGCCTCTTTTTTTAATTTAACATAACGCGTCAAGTCGCAATTTGTTTGTTCACCCGTGGTAGATGCTCCTCCCTCCACCAAGTGGACAACCAGTACACGTGCCAAATTACCACATGGGCTGCCTTTTTTGTACAGAAATGAGCTCCACCGTGTACCTGCGCGGGTGTGGTTGGGAAAGAGGCGGGAGTACGTGCGCCGTGCGTGCACCTCTTCTCTTCGTGCACGTTCCCCACCTACGTGGGTGTGTGTGAAAGAGATACAAACCTAGACATAATGCGCCGTCCATCCGCATGCCTCCGCTAAGTCCGACCACCAGTCACCACCACGACACCACGCCCCACTCCTCCTCACCTTATCTCTCATATTTCTCCCTCCTTTTTTATATACAAGGGGCCACTATCAAAATTACAATTTGCAGATATACAAGGCCACTAACAATAATCGATGCAATATTAATGGTGTTTGCCTCGTGGTACTAGCAAAGGAGGACATTAATTATCCCTTGCATGCATGCGGGAGTTTGTAAAAAATGCATCTTGATGTTCAGTGCAACGCACAGGCATCTTGCTAGTCCATGAAAACAACACATGCCAAAATTCCACGGCGAACGAGGGATTTGAATCTGTTGGGAGGGGCTGTTTGGATCTTGCCCGGGGTAGCCAAAATATTGGCGACCCTTTTGTCCACCGGTGCCTTTGCCACCGATGAACGAGGAACGGCTCGGGTGCTCATGCTGTCATGCATCCTCTAGCGCGCACGTTGGAGACGAGCCCGCACGAGCTGTGTTTTTTTGTCCCACAACGCTGCCCAAGCCGCCCGCAGACCGACCGACGACCCGCAAATTACGTCATCCAACCGTAGCCGCACACATTATGACAGCAACTGAACCAACCAGAGGAAATTCACGCAAACACGTAGACAAACTGATACTCACTCACGCAACCACTGGAGTATTTCATATAAACAACGACGGAAATCATATAAAATACCGGATTTTCACATAAACATGACAGATTTCATTACATTCAAATGAACTACGCAGTGCTAGTTCTGGACAGCACAGGTATATAATACATGGCCTAAATGGTCGCCCGCCGATCGATTTGTGTTCCTCATGTCCGGCAGCACAATCACCAGACTGCCGGGAGCCCCGGAGGTATATGCTTCAGCGCAAAGGATGGCTCGCTTCCCCACTGCCCAACTGATATCATTGGCGGGTGCCGAAGATGATGGTGGTCGGCACCGGTTCGAGTTCATCACCGGCCACTACTTCGCCATGGCCGGCACCGGCTCGATTTCATCCTAACATTGACCTCTTCTGTGCAGCCCATGCGGGGTAGACGAAGGTCCTCGCAACAAAAGGATCCGGCAAGACACCTGCTGTGTACGCCGGCGTCGCCTCTGCGGTGGCCTTCATGGGACCCAAGTGGCGGCGGCCTCCCGTGTTCTAGTTCTCCTCGATGATGGCGGCGGACGCAGAGGCACTGGCCACCGACTCGTCACTCTCCACGCACCCGGCTTCTATCGCTGCTTGCATGGCGTGGCCGCCTGCATGGGAGTCTCGGCCACAGAAATGGGAGACGCGGTACGAGGCGGCAGCGTGGATGGCAGCAACGACGCCCGTGCGCCGCTCCTCGTCGAGCTGGCCTGGAGCGGCGAGTTGCTGAACCGCGCGCCGGCTTGGGGCGGCAACTGGCTCCGTCGGGCGAGGGGAGGGAGGTGGATGACCGAGCTGCATAGCTCGTATCTGGCGGGCTACCCAGCCGGCTTGGATGCGGAATAACTACTCTTCGTAAGCCATTGTAAGAGTGGACAAAATGGTGGAAGAGATAGGGGAGCGGCGGAGGTGTGCGATTCTTGGCCGGCGTTTGGCCTTGTCTAAATAGGATATTAAATAGACGGTGGACAGGAGGAGCTCGACCGGTGTTGCGTTTAACGCCGGCCCGTTCATGAACGGACGTGTGTCTAGAGTGGGTTTCTCGGCTGCCACATGGGCGGGTTTCCTGGAGGTGTTTGCATGCGGTACGGAGGCGTGTTCAGCCGGGCGTGCCGCGAGTGGTGCCCTCAACTCTGACCTAGGACACCGCGCCGTTCTTCCACTGACGTGTGGGCTCTTTGGGTGCATGGCCTGCATGTCAGTGACCCAACACAGGCAGCGCACAACAGAGGAACCTTTGGTGGGCCAGGGCAGTCAGAAGCGGGCATTTCATAAACCGATGATTGTTCATTGAGTGTGACGTCATCTTTTTCATGTAGTTAAGCGTGTGTCTTGCGTCGTGTGCTGTGTGCATGCAGGCGTGCGAGTGTTGCGTGCGGGCAAGGGTGCGTTTCAGTGTTGCATGCATGGGTGCGTACATGCAAGGGTGCGTTTCAGTGTTGCATGCATGGGTGCGTGCGTGCATGTGTTCGTGAGTGCATGTGTACGTGTCAGTGTTGCACGCCAGCATGCGTGCATGTGTACGTTATGTGTACGTGTCAGTGTTGCACGCCTACATGCGTGCGTGTCTTGCATGCGTGCATGTGTACGTGCAGGGTGAGGCTACACGTCAGTCGACTGACTTTTTCATCTCTGGTCATTAGAGTGTCCAGCCGTTGGATACGAAATCAAGGGCCTCCAGTTTATCATCAAACTCCACCCCCCCTCCCCCCGAGCCGCCAGCCAACACCGGCCGAACCGCCCACCCCCTCCGCCCGCGGCCGGCCCGCCCTCCCCGAAACCACTCCCCACCGCCGGTCCACCGCCCCACCTTCGAGAGAGTGGGCCAGCATATATGATCTTGAGATTTTATGAAGTCACCATAGGTGCCTCGTAGTCGAGTGGAACGTCTCCTCCCACTGAACGTACATCGCCAGAAAATACTGAAATTAACACAAGATAAATGTGAGCACCGGGACTTTAACCTTGGTAGGCTCGAGAAACCACTGTCCTCTAACCATCCAACCACATGTTGGTTAGCACGACAAAATGTATGTGGTGACCGTGATGAGCTTATTCTGAAGTCCAGTGACCATATCGTGCTTTCGCTTCAAATACAATGACCGTAAGTGTCGTCCACAAAATACGGAGCACGCATCAAATGCAAAGTCTGTCAGTGTCATCAACAAAATACGGAGACGTATCGTGAGCTATATACCGTTGTACTATTGTATATGCTTATTTTCTTAGTGGCCGATTGCGTGTGTGGTGTGGTGGGAACATCATTTCTAGTTGTGGTGGGTCAACATGAAGACTCATGGGTCGGTTGCATCCTGCGCCACATATAGGTTGGACCGAGACGTGTTATACGGAGACCCATGTGGAGGACTCGGCGTACAACACGAAGCTACCAGAGTCGCGGAGGACTCTATCCCCCCTGGTGATAAGCCGACTATATATCATTTGTAACCCTAGGCCCTTAGTATGTTATACAAGCTTGGGGGCTAGTTCGTCGATAGTATACACACACGCACAATTCCTGGTATTCACGTGTACTTTGTACACACCCCTAACACTAATATACAGTACCAGGAGTAGGCTCTTTCTTCAACTGCAAGGGTCTGATCCGAACTAGGGTAAAACTTTGCCTCGTATTACCATCCAGACTAACAGCTAGGGATATCCTACCGAATGATATGATGAAATCATATCTGCCAACTACTATTAGAGAGGTGTGTCGGGGGGGCAATGTGTGCGAGAGAGGCCTAAAGATAATGCGCGTGCGGGAAACATGTAGGCACATATATGTGCGTATAGAGTGCTAGTAGAGACCGTGCATGTGTATATATGCATGTGAGAGAAATAGTGTTTTCCAACTGAGATTAGTGAAAAGAGTGGTACATAGTAGTCATAAAGAGAGATAGAGAAACAGAGAGAGCATGTGCGTGAGACACCCCGACACCCTAAGAGAGATTGTGAGCATGTGTGAAAGAGAAATGCCGATGCATATAAAGTGTATGCACTTATGCGTTAGATAGAGAGATATCTATGTGTAAAAGGCGGTTCTAAGCATTAAATTAAAATATAAATGGCATTATTATTTTTGGATGAGATCATGAATTTTGCAAAATTGCGTATGGACGAAAATCGGTCTATCAGACACCCATACTCCATTGAATTCTAGCGTGTGCATGTGTTTATTTCATATTATCGATCCATAGAGTGAGAGCGGTTTGAAATACAGGCAATGGATGCTTTTGCAATTCATATATAAACATTAATTAGTGCACGCCATGTTGTTAGTGTGAAGCACTTTATACATTTGTCACTTGCATGGATACATTCCAAATTGCTAGCTACGAAATAAAATACATGTCGAATTTAACATAAAGGGGGTTTCGAAGATTCGAATTCATAGGAAGTGCATTCATCTATTTGAACCCGAGATAATGGCATTTGTAAATCAGATGTAAAAGGGGGCATCAATCTTTGTTGTGAGTTTGAACATGGTATATATATTCATACGCATATCTAACTTTTTTTTGCAACCAAGGAGATTATACCTAGAACCATGCATGAACTGAGGTAAGTTGCATATTTTTTTAATATATACTCGTGTACAATGTATATTAAAATGTACCCCCTCCATTCCGAAATAATCGTAGCTTTAGGATTTTCAAGAGTAAAGATTTGTGAAGTTTGACAAATCCTGAAAGTTCAATTCAAGAGAACCGAAAACGTTAATGCTTCTGCTCCCAAATATTGAACGAAGCGCCAAATAGGCCTCTGGTCACCCAAAACCGCGCGAGACTAATGTTTTGGTGGTCGGAAATTACTGTCCTGACTCTGGCCCGTGTAGCCTATCGGCCCGATGTCCAAAGGTCTAAACCGGGGTAGGTTTGTAACTTCACCAAGACGCCAGTCTCAACCGCCTCCGAGAAGCATTCATACGCCGTGGGCACCTAAACACCCATGCGCTCGGCCGAAATCTGTCCCGCCCACATTTGGGACACCTGACATGACTGTCCTACCCCCAACCCGCAATATGTCCAAAATTTCAGATGGGGGCAAAGTTTGTAACTTCCCCCAAATTTCAAACAAGCGCGTCTCAAACCGAAACATTGTTCCCCCTTAGTTCCCCGCCTCCCTCCGTTTCCCCATTCATACTCCGTGGGCGCGAAAACGCCCTCTCCACCAACCGCGAAACACCAACCTCCTCCGTCCTCCACCCCATAGCGGCCAATCCACTGCCTCCCTCATCCATCACGCCGGAGCCGGTACCCTGACGTCGTCGTCCAACGCAACCGCAACCACAATGCCCTCAAGGACTTAGCAGCTGAAGCCGAGGCAGAGCTGCCTCCACGACGCCGACGCCGACGTGTGCCGTACCAGAATCACTCCGACCACGCCGTCCTGCGCCTCACTGCTGCGGCTCCACTGTCGCAACCGTCCACCGCACCGGAGCTGTTCCCGCTATGCTGTCGTTCACCTCCTCGGATCTGCTTCCGCGCCGCCGACAGACGGCCACCGCACCACACTCAACAACTTGGCCATGGGTTCGTCCAAGGCTGCACCGTCCTCCACAACTTCTGGTTTCCGACGAACAACAAGATCGTCAGAAAAACAGAAGGAGGACATAACACTGCCAGCAGAAAGAGGTACTCCTCTTCCCTTATTCATGCAAATCTTACGTCTCCGCTCACACCGTATTCGTCCCATGAAAGAAACTAGTTGAGTGCTTCCTACTGCATCTTCTTCGTGATACAAAATGCACAAGGTTTCCTCCCTTTTTACTATTTCACCTTTGCTAGAGGTCAGTAGCCCGCCTGGATTTCAATTCAGGGTCAGTCGAACCGCAATTTAAAGAAGCAGCACCCGCTTAGGCGTGCGGAGCACCTAGTCCGCCTATTCCCCGGGGAAGCGGCGCATCGGTGTCTATCATAGGGGTGTGGGGCGCAGGAGCTGCTTGCGCCCAATCTGGAGGTCGGCGGGGCTTGAATGGATGGCCGGGGGGCGGTGCCAAGCACGGCGGTGCGGTGAGGACGAGGGGAGGGTGCAGGCAGGTGAGGAATACTGGGCCGGTGGTCGCTGGCGTTTCGAGGAAGATCGTCAACACTGACTGGCTGGAGGTCGATGAAGGCGATCTCCCCGTCCTTTGTACATCGGACGATGCAGAAAAAATGGACTGACCTATTTGCTTTCAGTCGACTGTTATTTTCATAGAATCCTGTAGTAATTGAGTGTGCCATGCATGTTGTAGAGCTATCATATGTCTCCCGTCATTTATTTCTCACCGACCTACTATCTGCTACCTTTACACTATACTAATTGTGCACACACTTCACCCATACTCACACTATTGTTTTTTTATGCATGGGTATTTCAGACTCTGACGCAGTATTGATGAATGCAGAAAAGAAAAGACAGAAGTCGCTCCAGTGTAATTCAAAGATAAGCAGTAAGTGTTTCAACGCTCTAATGGGTGCAGTGTCAGCAGTTGGAGACAGTAAAAGTAGCTCTGGAGTTGATGATCTTAATTACCACACACAACCATCCCAGGTGCTTGCTTTAACTTTGCGCTGTCAAATGTGGTTGCATGTTGCATACGGTGTCTAGCTTGTATTGCTTCCAATTTGGTTAAATTGCATCTGCTTACTTGACACGTTATACCTTTGATAATTACATGCCTTCCTATTTTTGATACGTACTACATATGTCTATTAACCATGTTCGTACATCAAACTAATGCTCTTTTGTATCCCTCGTCAATCACTTATGATGAGACAGTCATCCGGGTGGGTTACTGTGAGACGCCCTACTCGTTTAAAGAGTGCAGTGTCATCCTCTCCACATGATTCTCAAGAAACAACAAGGCTAAATGAAGATAGTCAACATAGCTCTCTAGTTGATCACAGCAATTCCCCCACACCACCATCGCAGGTGCTTGCTCTTACTTGGCAGTGTGATATGTGGTTGCATGTTGCATATGGTGTCTACCTTGTAATGCTTCTAATTAGGGTAAATTGCATCTGCTTAGTTAACACATTATACCTGTGAATATGACATGCCTTCCTGTTTTTGGTACATACTACGTCTTTCTATTAACCATGTTCTTACATCAAACTACTTCTCTTGTGTATCCCTCATCAATGCTCCTAATTTTTTAAATTGCATCTCCTTAGCTTACACATTATACATGTGAATATGACACACCTTCCTGTTTTTGGTACATACTACATCTGCCTATCACACCATGTTCTTACATCAAACTACTGTTCTTGTGTATCCTGCGTCTATCGCTTATGATGAGACAGTCACGCGCGTGGGTTAGTATGAGACGAATTACTCTTATAAAGAATGCAATTTCATCTTCTCCACATGATTCTCAAGAAACAGCAAGCCTAAATGAAGATATTGAACGTTGCTCTGTACCTGAAGACCGCACTTCCCCTACACCACCATCACAGGTGCTAGCTCCAACTTCGCAGTGTGATATGTGGTTGCATGTTGCATACGGTGTCTAGCTTGTAATGCTTCTAATTAGGGTAAATTGCATCTACTTAGTTTACACACTATACCTGTGAATATGACATGCCTTCCTATTTTTGGTACACACTACATCTATGTGTTAACCTTGTTCTTACATGAAACTACCTCTCTTTTGTATCCTGCATCAATTACTTACGATGAGTCACCTTTATTCGTTGCATATTGCATATTATTTCTAGCCTGTTGCCATGTATTGCTTCTAATTTGGTCAAATACATTTGTTAGGGCACCCTTTTAATTTGGCAAAGTGATATTGGTTTCATCTTTCATATGGTTTCTAGCTTGCATCGATTCTAACAAGTTCAAGCACCTTGTGCTTAGTTTACACTTTATACATCATACATGTCAATATGTCACGCCGTCCTGTTTTTCATACATATTCCATCCTCCTATCATGCGGCTGCCTTACATGAAAGTAGTGTTCGTCAGTATCATGTATCAATAAGTTCTGAAGAGCAAATTTATTCCTTTTTCTTGTGGGTTTGACTTGACAAGGCAAAATCAAGAAATAGGAAGTAAAAGAGTAAGGAAGGCGATGATGGTGGTCCTCTGCAACAAAGTAAACAAAGCATCTATACCAATTCTCCTTGTACTGATAGTGCATTACATGGTCCAAGTCTCCGCTCCCCTACTCCACCATCCAAGGTGCATTCTCTAACTTGGCAGTGTGATATCTGGTTGCATGTTGCATATGGTGTCTAGCTCGTATTGCTCCTAACTAGTGTAAACTGCATCTGCTTAGCTTACACATGATACATGTGAATATGACACACTTTCCTGTTTTTGGTACATACTACATCTGTCTATCACACAATGTTCTTACATGAAACTACTCTTCGTGTGTATCCTACATCAGTCACTTATGATGGGACACCTTTAAGTTGGCAGTGTGATATTGGTTTGCGTCTTGAATATGATTTCTAGCATGTTGTCGGGTGGTAGGTGCGACATATGCCAACGGATGGCTTATCATTGTGGGAGCCAGTAAGACATCGCCGATGCCTGGAAACGGGATAAGGCGAAGACATGCATGCCGGCAGATCTTACCCAGGTTGGGGGCTCTCCGTGGAGATAATACCCCTACTCCTGCTTTGCGGCGTCTCCGCATGATCACTAGATCGATAAGAAGCTACAAGAGGCTCCTTGAGCTTTTCGGTGGGAGGAGGAAGAAGGGCAAGGCTAGCTCTCTTCTCTCCCTATGGTGGTGTCTAAAACTCTATCCGATCAACCCTTTGCATGGGTGTCCTGGGGGTTTATATATGCCTACCCCCCGGGGGTACAACAGTAATCCGGCTGGATGCAGGTCCCGGCTGTCAGTGTCTACGACTGCCGGCTACTGGGGCCCGCCGACTGGTGGGTCCCGCCGGCTGCCGGCCCATTGGTTGATAGGCCGGCCCCACCGCTTGGGGGTCTTGTCGGGGGCTCGTTACTGTTGCCTCACCTCTGATGACGAGGGCTTTGTCGAGGTAAGCATGGCTGCAGTGTTGCTGCCTTGCGGGCTCTCACTGTAGCCTTACCTCGTCTTGTCTACTTAATGGTGCGCGCACCCCAAGGAGGGGAACAAGCCGGCTATAGGAAGCCGGCCCGGCTTCAGGCCGGCTGGGGGAGGCCAGGCCACCTACGGGCGTCTCTCTGACCGAAGGGGCCCGCCGCCTATGGGCCGTACTGGCAACCCGTCGTGGAGGGCGTCATGGTCTGCATGGCAACAGTGCCGCGCCGTACGGGAGATGGCCACCCCGTACGGTGTACTGTAGCCATGCGTGTTCCGGGATTCGGGGGTGTCAGGGTCCACTGTAGCCACGCCCCGTCCCATCATCGTTATGAGGGTGCAGACTCTTTAGGGTACGGCCCATGGCCGCCTGCCAGGGGCCGGCTTCTTGGAGTCGATCTTCTTGGGCCGGCTTCTTGGAGTCGGCCTTTCCGCGGCTGGCTTTTTGGAGCCGGCCCTATTGTGGCGTCCTCCAAGAGAGTTTATGGCCGGGCCGCCTTCCGGTAGCCGGCCTGTGTGATAGCCTGCCGGGAGAAGGCGGCCCCGTGTCTTGAGCGCTTCAAGGCTTGGTTAGCCCATTGTTTTTTCTAAGGGCCGAAGGGAGCCGGCTAGGCTACCGTGGTCATTTACTCCGACAGTAGTCCCCGAAGCTGGTTGGGCTTCGCGGCTGAAGGGGGAATCGAGAAGCTCGGCCAGCTTCCTACCCCGAAGAGCCGGCAGCTAGGAGGCAGATTCTCTTATGCGTGCCTTCTCGGCGAAGTCTCCTTGAAATCCGAAGGCGGGAACCAGCTGGCGCGCTAGCCAGGCGGCAGGCTGACCGCCCGCCATCCACGCGCCATGTGGCACCCTTCGGCTGGAAGGGCCTGCCAGCCCACGCGCGTGACGGGACGCCGCCGCAGGCCGGGACCCGCCACTTCCACGCCTCGGCCCGTGCACAGATCTTTTGTGGCCCGAACCGACCGCACGTCTTCCGGCGACGGTTCCCACTCATCATAAAGGTGCGATAATCGCGGGTCGTGGGGTTGTGGGCGCAGTTAATCCCACGGCCCCCGCGCCTTGCCTCCTCGGCTTCGCCGTGCGAGGCTATAAGTAGGGGCGGGGAGGGGGAGCGGCAATCGTCCGCACGCTCGCCCTCACTCCGCCACCTCCCTCTTCTTCTTCTTGGCAGCAGCTCTCCGCAGCGCTTCCATTCCGCCACTCTTTCTTCTTCCTAGCACGCCGCAAACTCGCCGCCACCGCGCCGCACGCTCTTTGTCACCGCGCTCTCCGTCGCACCAGCACCGTCATGGCTCCGATGTCGAGCTCCTGGGATGGCTCCAATGTCCGCGACGACCACATCGATTTTCTCCGCAAGACGCGGCGGTTGCCGGGCGAACATCTTGTGCGGGTCCCTCTCGCGTTGGCGAGGGAAGTTTCGCCAGCGCCGGAGGAGGGCGAGAGAGTGATCTTCTACTCGCATTTCCTGCGTGGCATCCGCCTTCCCGTGAGCGGCTTCTTCCGCGCGTTTCTTGACTTCTATCATCTTCAGCCGCACCACCTCACCCCCAACACGGTGGTGCTGCTGTCGGCCTTCATCACTTTGTGCGAAGGTTTCCTCGGCGTCCTCCCCACCATCGAGCTCTGGGGGGAGTTTTTCGAATCCAAGCTCGGCACGGTCGTCACAGGCGTGCCGGCTCCATGCGGCGCCTTCATCGCCATTCGGAGGTCCACTCCCGACAACCCATTCCCTCCAATCGCGCTGATCCAGTCGGTGAAGCTCTGGCAGAAGTCTTATTTTTACGTGAAGAACGTCGCCCCGAACGGTGACTATGTCAACTTGCCAGCTTACGTAGCCGGCCCGCCGCCTGGGAGGCAGCCGTGGTGGTCCTTCCGGGCCAGGTCGCTGATGCCGGCTGGAGCTGGTGCTGTTGCCTGGCTTCGGGTACTGATCCAGTCGGAATGCCTGACTGGGCCTGACTTGATAGCTGCCTAAGTCGAGCGCCGGGTACTCCCACTCCAAGGCCGCCCTCATCTGATCTGTCAGATGAGCGGCCGCTTCAACCCAAGCCGGCTCAGCACCAGAGAGATGCCTCACGACGAGGTATCTTACACGGTGAACTACATCGCCAACTGCAAGCTCACCGAGGAGTGGTGGTATGGCAAGGAGCCGTACTCTCGTGCCAACCCCCCGCCCATGGTAAGCTTTTCTTTCCTTTCTTCTTTTCTTTTTGTCAAGTTCTTTCTCGCCGACTTCTGACCAGTCGGCTTGTCTTCAATCAGAAACCCCTTCTTCATCCCTCGGCCGGGACCGCGGGGCCGTAAGTGCCGATCTATGCGCGTTTTTCTTTCTTTCTTTAGTCGATGCTCTTCTAACTCTTTCCTCTGTTTCATCAACCAGGGCCCCGCTCTCTCTTGAGCGGACTACCGCCGCCTCCATAGTCGGCGGGGCGGGAGGATCTGCGGGCTCGCGCCACATAGACCCCTGCGCCGAGCTCCAGGCGGTGACAGAACGGAACGCGCGGGAGGCCCGGGAGGAGCGGGAGGCGGAGGAGCGGAGGGCTACCGCCACCGAGTCGGCCCGAGAGACGATAGCGGAGTTAACCGAGGCGCAGGCCGACACGGCGGCCAGGGCCCAAGCGGAGGCCGAGGCCGCAGAGAGGGCAGCGGAGGCCCTGCGCAGCCAGCCTTCACAACTTGTCATCCCCCTCCGCTCTGCGGCCCCCGACATCCCGGTGCCCCCGTCGGAGGAAATCGGTCGTGACCCGTCGGCGATGGAGAGGGAGGGGGCGACGTAGTCATCCCAGAGGGAGAAGTGGTGTCACTTCCGTCGGCCGGGACCGGCCAAGGCGGCCAGCCCGAGGTGCCGCCTGAGCAGCCGGCTGGAGGAGAGCCAACTACAGGGGCGGATCTTGTGGTCTTGTCGCCGACTCGTCGGCGTGCGGGGAGGGCGGCTTCAGAGCCGGATCCGCAGAGGGCCGCCGGCTCCAACTCGTTGTTGCACGACTTGGAGACGGCCACCGTTAGCTCGCCAGGTTGGACGTCAGGTGGTGCGACAGCCGCGTTGAACCTGGCGGCGCAAGATATCCGTAGCCGGCTTCAGGCTCAGGCCACCGCGCTGAGGCAGTGCACCCAAGAGTTTCTTGCGACACGGGCAGTCGTTCGGGTGAGTTTTCTTGCTCTTGATTTCTTCCGTGCGGGCATGTCACCCACTGGGTGTAGTCCCCGAGTTCCGATTCGGCTTCTGAGCAGGCGGCTTGGAACTTCTCCGAAGACTTTGTTTTAATGACTTGCTCTTGTTCGCACCTTCGTCCTGTTTGCAGGATTATCACAACCTCCACGCCGCTACCTTTAACTCCCAGGTCCGGGAGTTGAACCAGAAGGCTGCCGATCTGTCGGAGAGCCGGCGTGAGTGCTTTGTCCTTTTATCTCATGTGGGGGCGCGTCAGCGCACCCACTGGGTGTAGTCCCCAAGATTCGGGCCGACTGCTGAGCAGTCGGGTCAGATCTTTCTTGCTCACCTCTTTCTTAATTTCTTCTTCTTCATATTGGCAGGAGCCAATGCCGACTTGAGGCAGCAGCTGGGCGTGGCCCAGACCGCCCTCCGCACCAAGGAGGGCGAGTTCAGCGCCTTGGATCAGGAGCGTGACCGCCTGGCCAAGAAACTGGCCGACTAGGAGGAAATCCACAAGGCGGCCCTGAAGGCAGCGCAGGATAGTGAGGCCGCCCTCAAAGCCGAATATGAAACCGAGGCGGCGAGCTGGGCCGAGGCTAGGCAAGGTCTGAGCAAAGGCTACGGCCGGGTTGAGGATTTGATTGATAGTAGGCCGCCTTCTTCTTCATTCCTTTGCTTGTCCTTGCAAACCGGTTTATCTCCCGACTTGCTCTGTTTCTTTCTTCTTTGTGAAGAGTACTTTCCTGGCTACTCCGTCGCTGCCAACCAAGCCATCGAAGCTCACCATGAGGCCCGGCAGCAGGCTGGGGTTGAGATCGCACCGGACGCCACCCGGTCGCTTGAGGAGCAGCTTCTGGCGATCCAAGCCCGCCTCCATCCGGCCTACCGCATGCTCCGCCGGCTTCAGCGTGCCGGAGCACAGGTGTTGGCTGCCCTTTGGCCTGGCGAAGTAATTCCTCGCACCCCCAGCCATACTGTCGACTGGCTGGAGGTAGCAGTCGGCCGCCTCGAGGCCTGGAACGCTTCAGCATCTCGGTCCGGCGCTCAACGGGCGCTAGAGTTCGTTCGGGCTTGGTACCCTGGGATGAACTTGGTCCAGCTGCGCACCTGGCGGCAGGAGGCTGACGAGGAGCTGGAGGCGGTGCGGCCGACTATCATCCAGCGTGCCTCGGCGATCACCGACTTCACCGACACCAGCGCCTTTGCTCCTGAGGTAAACGAAGACGACGTCGCACAGCCGGAGGAATGGTTCGGGCTGAACCCGGCCGACGGTGAAGACTCGGACGAGGAGATCGACTCCAGCGATGAGGGCGAAGAGGAGGAGGAGGAAGACGGTGACGACGCTGTGCCGGATGGCGAAGCAGCCAGCCAGCTTCAACCTGACCGTTCCTCCAGCAACGAGGCGTGTGCGAATGCTCCGCCTGCCACAGGCGATGATCAGGCCGAGACTCACCAGCCGGCCACTCCTCCAGCCGACACCGCCGTCTCCACCAATCTACCTGACGCCCCGGACGCTCCCTTGGCTTGATTCACTATTTTTAGTTTCCTTCTTGTCACTCTTTGAACATCTTTATTAACTTTGCGCAATTCCACGCACTGGGGGTGTATTCAAACTTTGTCCAATGCCGGCCTCTCGAAGGCCTTTTTTGTAAATATTATTATGCATGTGCTTGGCTTCCATTCCTACTTGCTTTTTATCTTTCGGCTTTTTTCCTTTGCCGCCTTCCCTTGGTTGCCGCCTTCCCAGCCGGACAATTGCTCTGTAGTCTGTGGCTGGGTAAGGAGTTCGGCCGTCTGGAAAGGCAAGTACTCAAGCTTTCTTAGATTGTAGCAGAGTAAGAAGGGAAGCCGACTAGCGGGCTGCTTCGACACCCGGTTGGCGAGGGGGGAGCCGGCTTGTGTTATGTAAGGTCGTTACTCCTTAGCCGTTTTTCATGTGGGCCTCCTTTTCTGCCTTTGGATCTTGCTAGTCGGGCAGCCGATTCTTCGAGCTGTGACTTTCACAAGAGAGGGCTTGGGTGCCGGCACATTACTTGTCTGACTGCAGGTAGAACTTGGACATAACTCAAGGCGGCAAGTCCCCGGGCCGACTAGTCGAACCCGGTGCCGGACGAAAAAACGAATGTAGTGGCATAAACATGGGTATGATACCCGGCATACATCGATAAAAGAGGGTAGTCCCCGAGAACTCCTCGGCGAGCCTGTTGTCTCATACTTAATACAAAAGGTAGCGTGATACATACTGCATTTCAACTGTAAAATCTTCGAAGAAGATTGGCGTTCCACGGACGCTCCGACTCCTTGCCGGAATCGTCTCTCTTGCGTGCCTTCAGCTTCTGCGCGTCGATTAGGTAGTAGGAGTCATTTCCTAGAGCCCGACTGATGACGAAGGGGCCTTCCCAAGGGGCCGAGAGCTTGTGCTGGCCGGCTGTTCACTGCATCAGCCGGAGCACAAGATCGCCCTCTTAGAAAGCTCTTGGCTTGATCCTCCGACTGTGGTAATGGCGTAGACCCTGCTGGTAGGTGGCTGACCGGCTGAGGGCTAACAGCCAGCTTTCTTCCAGCAAGTCAACGCTGTCTTCTCGTGCTTCCTTAGCCTCCGCCTCCGTGTACATGGTGACCCGAGGTGAGTCGAACTCGATGTCAGTTGGGATGACAGCCTCGGCACCATATACAAGGAAGAAGGGGGTGAAGCCGGTTGACTTGTTTGGGGTAGTGCGCAGACTCCAGAGGACGGCCGGCAGCTCGTCGAGCCAGCAGCGGGCCGAACGCTCTAGTGGCACGACCAGTCGGGGCTTGATGCCGGACAGGATGAGGTCGTTTGCTCGCTCGACTTGGCTGTTTGACTGTGGGTGGGCAACGGACGCCAAGTCCAGTCGGATGCCCTGTGTTGCGAAAAAACGTGCCAGTGCTCCCTTGGCAAAATTCGTGCCGTTGTCGGTGATGTTGCTGTGTGGTACTCCATACTGGGTTGTAATGTTTGCAATGAATGTCATGGCAGTCGGCCCATTCAGTTTCTTGATCGGCTTTGCTTCAATCCACTTGGTAAATTTGTCCACGGCGACAAGCAGATGTGTCATGCCGCCGCGCGCCGTCTTGAATGAGCCGACCATGTCCAGCCCCCAGACGGCAAAGGGCCAGGTGATGGGGATGGTCTTGAGTGCAGAAGCTGGCACGTGTTGCTTGGAGCCGAATATTTGGCACCCCTTGCAGTGTTTGACTAGTTCCTTGGCATCCTCCAAAGCAGTCGTCCAAAAGAAGACATGGCGGAAAGCCTTGGCGACGAGTGCCCTGGAGGCGGCATGGTGGCCGCATTCACCTTGGTGGATGTCTTCGAGGATTGCTATGCCTTTCTCTGGCTCGACGCAGCGCTGGAAGACTCCAGTAACACTGCGTCTAACAAGCTCTCGGTTCATTATTGTGTATGCTCCGGCTCGGCGTTGGACTTGTCTTGCCGAGATCTCGTCAGTCGGCAGCTCTCCGTTTATCAGGAAATGGAGGATGGGCTGGGCCCATAATGGAGCTGTGACTTCTTCGATTGCCAAAACGGCTACTGCAACCAGGGTGGGCGGGCTGGGTTGTGAGGAGTTGGAGTCGGCCGCCGCCTGCTGTGTTGTTGCAGTCCCCCGGCCGGCTTCAGTAGTCCCCGGGCCGGGTTCGACTACGGCAGTCCCCGAGCCGGCTGCAGTAGTCCCCGAGCCGCCTGCCTGGTCCCCGAAATCGTATCCGACTACGTTGGGGTCAGGCGGCACGAAGATGGAACTGGATTCCGGAGGCGGCTTGACAGATGGCTTGAGGAGGCGCTGGAGGGCGACGCCAGTTGGTATAGCTTGTCGGGTGGAGCCTATTCGTGCCAGGGTATCTGCTTGCTCGTTGTCGGCCCGTGGCACGTGAAGGAACTCGCACCCCTCAAAGTATTCGCTGATCTGCTGAACGAGGAAATAGTAGCTTGCCATGTTTGCGTCCTTGGCGTCCCAGTCACCGGATGATTGCTGGACCACCAAGTACGAGTCGCCATAACACAAGATCCGGCGGATGCCGAGTTCCTTGGCTAGCCGGAGCCCGTGAATGAGCGCCTCGTACTCGGCCACATTGTTGGAGGTGGGAAAGTGGATTTGCAATGTGTATCTGAGTTTGTCGCCTTTGGGAGAGGTGAGGACGATGCCGGCTCCCAAGCCGGTGCACATCTTGGATCCATCAAAGTGCATCCGCCAATGAGTGGAGTCGGGGGCCGGTGGGAGGTAATGGGTCTCGGCCCAGTCGATGAGGCAGTCGGCCAATGCTTGGGACTTGATGGCGGTGCGGGGCTGGTAGTAGATTGTGTAAGGAGCCAGCGCAATGGCCCATTTCGCCACTCGGCCGGATGCATCCCGTCTGCCTATGATCTCGGCAAGCGGGGCGGTGCATACGACCGTGATGGGATGTTCTTGAAAGTTGGGCTTGAGTTTCTTGGAGGCGAAGTACACACCATAGCACATTTTCTGATAGTGCGGGTAGTTCTGCTTTGAGGTGGACAGTACTTCGCTCAAGTAATATACCGGCCTCTGGACTAGCTGAGCTCGGCCTTCTTCTGGACGCTAGACCATGATAACTGTGCTGACCACCCGGCTGGTGGCAGCAATGTAGAGGAACATGGGCTCTTTCTCAGTTGGGGCCGCCAAGACAGGCGGTGTGGACAACATCTTCTTCACCTCGTGGAAAGATTGATCCGTCCGGTCATTCCACTCAAAGTGAGTGGACTTCTTGATGAGTCGGTAGAGGGGGAGAGCCTTCTCTCCGAGCCGTCTGATGAAGCGGTTCAAAGATGCCAGGCATCCGGTGAACTTTTGGACATCTCGCGGCTTGGTAGGGATCTTCATTCTCTCTATGGCCTTGATCTTCACTTGGTTGCATTCGATGCCGCGTTCGGAGAATAGGAAGCCTAGAAGCTGGCCGGTTGGTACCCCGAACACGCACTTCTCCGGGTTGAGCTTGATCTGAAACCGGCGCAAATTCTCAAATGTCTCCTTGAGGTCTTCCAGCAAGGTACCGCGTTTCTCCGTATTCACCACAACATCGTCTACGTAGACGTCTGCATTTCTGCCGAGTTGCTTGAGGAGGCATTTCTGCATGCAACGCTGAAAGGTGGCACCGGCGTTTCTCAAGCCGAATGTCGTGGTTAGGTAATAGAAAGCTCCGAATGGGGTGATGAAGGCAGTCTTCAGGCGATCAGTTGGGTCCAACTTTATCTGGTGGTAACCTGAGTAAGCATCCAAAAAACTCAACAACTCGCATCCAGCTGTGGAGTCTATCACTTGATCAATCCTTGGCAGAGCAAAAGGATCTTTAGGGCGGGCTTTGTTGAGGCTGGTGTACTCAATGCACATGCGCCACTGCTTGTTCTTCTTTAACACTAGGACTGGGTTGGCAAGCCATTCAGGAAAGAACACCTCCATAATGAAGCCGGCTGGTAGAAGTCGGGCTATTTCCTCTCTGACTACTCTTCTCTTTTCTTCTGACAGGCGGCGCAAGGGCTGCCTGACCGGCTTGGCGTCAGATCGGATGTGTAACTTGTGCTCGGCGAAATCCGTCGGGACACCCGGCATGTCTTTGCGAGACCAAGCGAAGATGTCCCGATTCTCACGGAGGAAATCGACGAGCTCGCCTTCCTATTTGCTGTCGAGGCCGGAGCCTACAACAGCGTACCTCTCCGGGTGCTCCGGGTCCAGGGGTATCTTCTTAGTCTCTTTGGCCGGCTGGAAAGAACCTTGAGCTTCACATTCCTTGGGGTCAGGGGACAGGGGCGGTTGCTTGCCAGCCATGGCCACAACTCGATTCAGCATCTTCTTTTCTTTAGCGATCACAAGGGACTCAGCCAGCCGGCTGCTAGATGCTGCACACTCAGAAGACTTCTTATAGTCTCCGGATATGGTGATGATGCCCTTGGAACTCGGCATCTTCAGCTTGAGATAGGCATAGTGGGGCACAGCCATAAACTTGGCCAACGCTAGTCGGCCAAGCAATGCATGGTATGGGCTCTCCAGATCTACTACCTCAAACCATATTGCCTCTCGGCGGAAATGATCTTTGCCCCCAAAGAGGACATCCATCTTGATCTTGCCGATTGGTGAGCAGGATAGGCCGGGTACGAAGCCGTGGAACACAGTCCGGCTTGGCATGAGTTGCTTCGGCTTGATGTTGAGCTTCTCCATGGTATCTCGGTACAGTATATTGATGCTGCTCCCGCCATCTATCAGCACGCGGGAGAAACAGGCAACACGCCTTTCTGTCGCGAGGGTGGCGTCCAAAACCAAGGCATAGGAGCCAGAAGACGGCATCACCTCTGGGTGATCGGCCTGGCTCCAGCTGATGGGCTTCTCTGACCAGTGCATAAACTTGGGGTTATTGGAGGTGACCGCGTTGACTTCTTGCTGTTGTCGGTGCCGGCTGCACCGATCTTCTGTCTGGCTTGTAAACACGACGTAGGCGGCGTGCTCGTCAGGGAACTCATCCTGGATAGCTTCGACTGCTGGCCGAGCGGTCGGCTGTTGTGGGGCAGGAGGCGGCTTGCCTGCAGGCGAAGACGGCAACATCCCCTCGCCCTAGGAGATTTGGGTGAGCCAATGGCACTTCTGAGTTGTGTGGTTGGACGGCTTAGCGCCGCTGTGGAACTTGCAGGGGGCATGGAGGGTTTGCTCGTAGGAGAAAGCCGGCTGCCAAGCCGGCCTGCCGCCCTTTTGCTTCTTGGGTGCCGGTCGCCCCTCAGGCTGCTCGTCTTCGACTGTAGCCACCTGCCGGCTAGTGGAAGGCGGCATAGGGGCCTTGCGTTTGTGGTCGCTTTGATACGGGCGTCGGCTTGATTCTCCAGCCGGCATCTTGGGAGCCGGCGCCAGCACTTTTCCAGATGCGTCTACCCGGAGCTCAGTCTTCATTGAGGAGTCGGCCGTGGCATACTTGTCCGCTATGATCAGCAGCTCGTCGAGGGTAGCCGGCTCGTCGCAGAGGAGTCGGTGCTTGAGGAGGGTGCCCTCTCTGCACCTGGTGGTGAAGTACTCTATGGCCTGAACCTCATGCACCCCTTCGTAGGAGTTGCGGAGCTCGGCCCAACGCGTGAGGTAGTCGCGGGTTGATTCATTGGGCCCTTGTACGCACAAGGAGAGCTGTCGGGGCTTGGGAGCCCGTTTGTAGGTGCTGGTGAAGTTGCGTATGAAGGCTTCGGTGAAGTCTAGCCAGCTGTAGATGCTGTAAGGCTTGAGGCTATTGAGCCAGGTGCGTGTCGTGCCTTGGAGCATCAAGGGGACATATTTCACGGCAATGCGTCTGTTGCCGTTTGCTATGCGAACTGCGGTGGAGTAGTCGATCAACCAATCTTCTGGCTTCACAGAGCCGTTGTACTTGGGCGTGTCTCTTGGGAGCGAGTACCCTTTGGGAAAGTGCTCGTCGCGGATGCGGGGGCTGAAACAAGGAGGACCGACATCATATTCTTCTTCCAGGGCCAGGGATCGCGCAAGGCGGTCGATCCGATGGCGGGCATCATACTCGCCGACTCCTTCGCGGCGACCAAGTCGGCCGCTGAGAGTCGGATGCGTGACAGGCGGCAGGGTGGGATATCTCTCCCTGCGAGGTGGAGGAGGAGGCGGGTCACCTCGTTGTTCCACACCTCGAGGGCGGCCTTCTGCATCGCGCTCGATGGTGATTCGAGTCCGGCTGCGGCTAGCAGCCGGCTCCTTCTCTTGCCTTGCACGGGCGCCGCCCGCAGTCGGCGTGCGCGACTTCGCGCCGTGGTCTCGGCGAGGGGGGCTTCCAGCTTGCACGCCGACTTCGTGACGCTTTGCGGCCGCGTCGATTAGCTGTTGGATGCGTCTGGTCATGTAGGGGGGCACGTCGGCCCCGAGTCCGTTTAGCTCGTCTACGATCGAATGGGCGGCTCGTAGATTCTCGAGGGGCATGGCGTAGACTGGGCGGTCTGCTCCCAGCATGCTGGCAATGGCCGCGCCGCATTTCTTGATGACGCGGACTCAGCTTGGCCCTTCTGGAGGCGGCGTGCCGAAGGCGGCGCGGTCGACTTCGCGCGCGGTGGGCTTCAGTGAGGCGTCTCATAGAGGCTATCCTCTGGCCCTCCGCAAGGAGAGCAAGGCGGCGTGCCTCCAGCGTCTTGGCGTCAGCGTCAACCGGGATGGGGGCAGACAGATCGTGCAGCGTTTTCTGCAGGGCGTCGCGGGTGTTCTCGTCGGAGGTGACGCCGTGGCTGATGACTAGCACTTCGGTGACGGTGCTGCCACCACTGTCGGCCCGAGGGAGAGGGTCGTCGAAGATGATCACGTTAGTGGGGAAGGCATCGAGCGACGTCGTGTCGGAGTCAACAAGCATCAGGTCGGTGGAGCCGACCGACTCCAAGTCTGCGGTAGGCTCGCCGGAGACGTGGAGTTGGTCGAGGAGGCTGACGAGGCAGCTCTCAGGGCAGCCCGTGCCCGCGTCAGATGCGGGCTCTTAGGAGATGTGAGCCTCACCGAGAAGATCAGCGAGGCAGCTCACTGCGCAGGCGTCGTCGATGCTTTGCAGCGCGTTGGGGCAAATGCCATCGGGCATGCCGGGCTGGCTACGCTTGCTGGGGAGGAAAAGGATTCCCGTCCAGAGCAGGTCTCCGGACGACGGTGCACCTGGCCCCATGATGGGCGCCAAATGTCGGGTGGTAGGCGCGAGATATGCCAACGGATGGCTTATCATCGTGGGAGCCAGTAAGACATCGCCGGTGCCTGGAAACGGGATAAGGCGAAGACATGCATGCCGGCGGATCTTACCCAGGTTGGGGGCTCTCCGTGGAGATAATACCCCTACTCCTGCTTTGCGGGGTCTCCGTATGATCACTAGATCGATAAGAAGCTACAAGAGGCTCCTTGAGCTATTCGGTTGGAGGAGGAAGAAGGGCAAGGCTAGCTCTCTTCTCTCCATATGGTGGTGTCTAAAACTCTATCCGATCAACCCTTTGCATGGGTGTCCCGGGGGGTTTATATAGGCCTACCCCCTAGGGGTACAACGGAAATCCGGCTGGGTGCGGGTCCCGGCCATCAGCGTCTACGACCGCCGGCTTCTCCGCCGGCTACCGGGGCCCGCCGACTGGTGGGTCCCTCCGGCTGCCGGCCCATTGGTCGACAGGCCAGCCCCACCGCTTGGGGGTCTTGTCGGGGGCTGGTTACTGTTGCCTCGCCTCTGATGACGAGGGCTTTGTCGAGGTAAGCATGGCTACAGTGCTGCCGCCTTGCGGATCTCACTATAGCCTTACCTCGTCTTGTCTCCTTAATGGTGTGCGCGCCCCGAGGAGGGGAGCAAGCCGGCTATAGGAAGCCGGCCCGGCCTCAGGCCGGCTGGGGGAGGCCAGGACACCTACGGGCGTCTCTTTGACCGAAGGGGCCTGCTGCGTACGGGCCATACTGGCAACCCGTCGTGGAGGGCGTCATGGTCTGCATGGCAACAGTGCCGCGCCGTACGGGAGATGGCCGCCCCGTATGGCGTACTGTAGCCATGCGTGTTCCGGGATTCGGGGGTGGCAGGGTCCACTGTAGCCACGCCCCATCCCATCATCGTTATGGGGGTGCAGACTCTTTAGGGTATGGCACATGGCCGCCTGCCAGGGGCCGGCTTCTTGGAGTCGATCTTCTTGGGCTGGCTTCTTGGAGTCGGCCTTTCCGCGGCCGGCTTTTTGGAGGCGGCCCTATTGTGGCGTCCTCCAAGAGAGTTTATGGCCGGGCCGCCTTCTGGTAGCCCGCCGGAAGAAGGCGGCCCTGTGTCTTGGGCACTTCAAGGCTCGGTTAGCCCATTGTTTTTTCTAAGGGCCAAAGGGAGCCGGCTAGGCTACCCGTGGTCATTTACTCCGACACATGTATTGCTTCTAGTTTGATGAACGCCACCTTTGACGAGACAGTTTTAACTTGGCAGAGTGATATTGATTGCACCTTCCATATGGTGTCTTGCAGTGTTTCTAATTTGTTGAAGTGCCTTCTGCTGAGTTACCACATCATAGGTGTGAATATGTCAAGCCGTCCATTTTTTCGTACATATTCCATCCTCGTATCATGACTTTTCCTTTCATCAGAGTAGTGTTCGTCAGTATCATGCATGAATGAGTTCTGAAGAGCCAATGATATTCCTTTTTCTTGTCGATATGACCTCACAATGCAAAATCAATAAAGCTTAAGGAAATTGGCAAGGCATTGGATGATGGTGGTCCTTCCGAGCAACTAAAACGGAGGTTCTATACAGATTCTACTCCGCCATCCTCCCAACAAGATTCGCAAGACAATACAAGGCTGGACAGTCAACGTAGCTGTGTAGATGATGAGCACATCTCCCCTACTCCACCATCACAGGTGCTTGCTCTAACTTGACACTATTATATGTGGTTGCATGTTGCGTATGATGTCTACCTTGTATTGCTTCTAACTTGAATTGCCTGTACTTACTTTACACATAATGCCTGTGAATATGACATGTGTTCCTGTTTCTAGAACATACGTGTACACAATGAGCACATCTCCCCTACTCCACCATCACAGGTGCTTGCTCTTACTTGGAACTATTATACGTGGTTGCGTTTTCCGTATGATGTCTAGTTTGTATTGCTTCTGATTATGTTGAATTGCATCTGCGTAGTTTACAACTTATACCTGCAACGATCATTTACCCATAAGACACATTTAACTTGGGACTGTGATGTAGGTTGCATCTTGCATTGTCTTCTAGCTTGTACTGCTTCTAATTTCTTGAAATGGCACTTACGACGAGACACTTTTTACCTGATAGAGTGATATTGGTTGCATGTGCATATGGTGCCTAGCTTTCATTTCTTCTAATTTTGTTGAAATGCCTTCCGCTTACTATTTTTTCATACATATTCCATCCCCTATCGTACGTGTGAATATGAAACGCTGTCTTTTTTGTATATATTCCATCCTCCTGCGCTTGCCTTACATCAAAGTAGTGTTCGTCTGTAACATGCATCAACCAGTTATGCAGAGCTAATTTTATTCATCTTCTTGTGGTTTTGACTTCATAAGGCTATATCAGAAAATAGGAAGGAAAGGAGTAAGTTAGGGGATGTTGGTGGTACTCCGCACCGACACAAACAGAGACTCTCTAGATTTGCCACTTCTACTGCTAATGAAGTTGAAGTCCCAAGTCTACATGATGAGTTCATCTCCCACACTCCACCATCGCAGGTGCTTGCTCTAAGTTGACAGTGTGATAATTGGTTTCATGTTGCATATGTTGTCTAGCCTGTATTTCTTGTATTTTGATTAAATTGCACCTGCTGAGTTTATACGTTATACATGTGCATATGACATGGCTTTCTGTGTCTAGAATACACTGCATCTATCTATCATACCATGTTCTTACATCAAAGTACTGTTGTTGTGTATCCCGCATCAGTAACTCATGATTGGATGCTTTTAACATGGCAGTTTGATAGTGGTTGCATCTTGCATTGATTTCTACGTTGTACTGCTTCTAATTTTTTGAATTGCCACTTATGACAAGACACTTTTAACTTGTCAGAGTAATATTGGTTGCATCTTTCATATGGTGTCTAGCTTGCATTACTTCTATTTTCTTGAAAATCCTTCTGCTTAGTTTGCACATCATAGTTGTGAATATGTCATGCCGTCCTGTTTTTCTTACATATTCCATCCTCATACGGTTGTCTTACATCAAAGTATTGCTTGTCTGTATCATGCATCAATGAGTTCTGAAGAGTGATTTTATTCTTTTGTGTTGTGGGTACAGCTTGACATGGCAAAGTCAAAAAAGAGCAAGGAAAATAATATAGTAGGGAGTGTTGTTACTCGTCGGGTGAAACGGAAAAGGCTCTGCCGTCGAGATTCTGCTGGTACTTATAGTGCAGTAGAAGGTCCAAGTCCACCGGCTAAATCTACAAACACAGTATCACCTGCTCCACCAGCTGCAGCATCCGCTTCAGCTGTACCAGCATCTCAACCATTTACTCGTTCGTTTGCTCCGGAACTAGCTAGTTCCCAAGCTGCCTTCACACCTAACACTACTTCCGAAGCACTGTTGACACAACAGGACTTGGCAAGAATAGATGAACCTCATGAGCATCAACACCAAGACGGTACCTGACCGAGTCAAGTTGAAGTTGCATGCTCCTTTATATGTACTCTCACAGTTTGATGTACACTAACACTTTCCATATTCGTTGTTGAACTAGCACCACGGCGCAAGCGGAAACAGACATCAGGGATAATGCTTGACAGATTAACAAAATCTAAAGGAGGAAGAATGGAGATCCATTTTGAGGCAGGTTTAAAAAGGCCATGTGATGCTACAGAGTCAGCCAAGTTAGCATCAGAGGCAGCCGTTGCCGTTAGGTATCATGCGCATATCCTCCCAACATGGATCCAGTACAGGAATGAGAAAGACAATACCCAGTTTAACACCTTCCTTGACCATTTATCTGTAAGTAATGTTATTCATCGCAATTAGTAATATTGTCTTGCTCTGTCCCATACTTTCTAGCTTCCTCCTAATAAGACTCACATTCTTTTTTCAACAGATGAGTTTCAAGTTGGATCCGAAAGATGATGCAACTACACAAGCATGCACTCATGTTTTTCAGTCTGCTCTGCGACAGTATCGGTACCACCTTAGAAAATCTCACTTTGAAGGCAAGGCTAACAATGAAATCACCCAAACATCTCCATTGGAATATATTACAGATGAAGACTGGACAGCCCTCGTTAAACACTGGTTTGATCCAAAGTATTGGGTAGGCTATATGTATTTGATCAGACCACATATTGAACTTGTATTTATGTATGTGCCTTACAAGTGTATCTTCTTCTAGGCTAACTGTTTGAAGAACAAAACCAACCGTTCTAAAGTGAAATTCCAACAGACAATAGGATCTCGTAGCTACATTGCACACTGCGAGGCTCTTGTAAATAGATGCTACTTCCTTCTTTTTTTGTGCCATATTATCGTATCTATATTGACTTGTTCCAAATACAGCGGAAAGCCCGTGCGGACCAAAAAGAACCTGAACCGAATGCAGTTCAAATCTTCAAGGATTGCCACACCAGCAAGATGAAGGGCATGAGCGCACCAGTTCAAGCCGCTGTTGTAAGTCCTTACTCCTCCTGCCTTGAACTGATTGGTACTGTGATGTGTTCATTTAACTACTTGGTTTGCAGCCAATGTCAGTTACTCTGTTCACTTTTATACACAGTTGTCTTAACGTATCATTTCACCTTACATGGTTTAAAAGAGATGAAGGATATTCTTTTGGTCTTGATCTGCAATCTAGTTTTTATGTTCACGTGCGCACACAATGATAAAATAGCCTGTTTGTTTTATATCTATTTTCCCATGATATGAATGATGTCATACTATGTTCATCCTACTTTAAACCATGTCTCTTTATCCTTAGATGTCAATGAATGTGAGGAAATAGACAATACAGTAGGCATGCTACATGGACATATGTTCCGAAAGTGATTTTATTATGTAGTTGGCACTACAATACATGCTAATGTATTACAGTAGTTCAGCAAAATAAGTTATGTATACATGTTTAACCTACTTTGTTTGTTTTTGTCTCATTAGTAACTCACTGGTACACTAATCTACAAGTTCAAACTTTCAGGAAGCTATGGAACAAATGATTGAACAGCCACAACCACCTGAAGGTGACGAGGCTACTTCAGGCACAATGTCACCTCTTGCTGCAGTGCGTCAGTATCTCTCCACTAATAGTGCAAAAAGCACCTTCCTGCGTAATTCTGGGTTGGTTGTCAAGGTAACCTCGTCCAAATCGCCTACTGAACAAAATCTTCCTGCTAGACAGAGTGATATATCTGTGCTCCAGACACAAGTCCAATCCCTAATGGACGTTATTTCGGAAATAAGAATAGTGGTTGAGAAATGCAGTCAAGATATGAATGGTTTTGAAACTAGACTATCAGACATTCACTTCATTGTTGAAGAGCAATGGCGGAAAAAAGGTGGAGATCGTGCTGCTCCATCAGATTCTATAGCCTGAAACATTAGCACTCATGTCAAATGATATGTGCTTCTATACATCTGATGGTGCTTTTATCTGGAAGGACTGTAAACTTTATGCCAACAGGCCTTTTGTTATATGATTGGAATTTATTTTGTTGTGATACAACATTTATGATGCTGCCACAGGCTGCAGTAATTATGACGCTATTTTTGTATAGTGTAGGTTTATCTTAGTAATGTATTCGGACGAAAGCTTCATAGGATCCCAACATGCCAACATTCGTCGGGCCCATTCCAATTGGGCTAAAAACGATTACGGGCCGAAATTGGCATGTAGCCCACTAAAAATATCTGGGCTTATATTAGCATAAGCTTTCAAATTTTTCTGGTAGGCCTGTGCCCATAGTGGGTCTTTAACAGGCTTAAACATAAGTTGGGCCCTCAGTAAAAGCAGGCCGTTTACAGGTGTAAATATGTCGAGCCCATAAAAAACATGGGCCTTTAATAGACCGAAAGTGAGATTGGGCCCTGATTGTGCCAAATAACCCACTGGACTTAGTAGGCCGAAATGGTGGCCCATTTACAATGCGGATATTTGACAGGCCGAAATTTGGACGGGCCGTAAATGCGCCGACCTAATACACGGGCCTTTAACAGGCCAGAACTTCGGTCGGGCTAGATTATTCTCATTTTTATATGGGCCGTTAATGGGCCCGATATGACATTGGGACACATATGGCCCATGGTTTACGTTCGACGTTAACGGGCCGAAAATGACAACAGGCCAAAAGTGGGCCAAATCGATAGTGGGCCTCTAATAGGCCGCATGACAGACATGGCCGAATATGACCCAAATCCTTCACGGTCGTTTATGGGCCGAAAGTTTTGATGGCCTGTAAATGGGCCCAAATGAAGCCAAACCTTTAACAGGCCGGAAATACACCGTGCCGTAATTCGGCCCAATTACTTAGCGGACTGTTAGCGGGCCAGAAGTGACCATGGGCCGCATTGATGACAAGTTTAGACCAGGCCGTTGACGGGCCGATTTGACAGAGAATGTTGGGCCTTTAGCTGGGTCGGCCCATTATGGTCTGCAGAATCTCGTGGGCCTTTAGCTGGGCCAGCCCATTGTGGTCTGGAAAATCTTGTGAGCCTTTAGCTGGGCCGGCCCATTATGGTCCGCTAAATTTTGTGGGTCGTTAGCTGGGCCGGCCCATTATGGTTCGCTAAATCTTATGGGCCTTCAGTTGGGCCGGCCCATTTAAACTTTGTGGGCCACTTTTGGGCCGGTCCATATGTCAACATATCATAGGCCCATCTCGACCGTTCGATGAGTGACACCTGTGCCAACGCGGAGCTGACACATTGATCCGCCAGCCAATGAGAATTTTACATGTGGAAAATCGGCATTGGTCGTGGCTGTTAACGGGTTATCGGATCCAAAATCCGACCCGATAGCTTAACAGCGTTCCGTTACGGTGGATGCCACGTGTCGGTCACCCTTGACGAAAGCACTTCTGTGACACGCGATTTACCGTCATGGAAGTTGACACTTCCGTGATGATAATTTTGGTAATGTCATGGAACACTTCTACGACAGCAGAGGTATGACTATGTGATTCTGTCATAAATTTGTCATGGATGTACATGCATGACAAAAAACGCGACCTACTGTGACAAACACGTGTCATCACGGAAGTGTATTTTTTTGTAGTGGCAACTGTATCTATACCTTAGACATTTCGGTGGTTCCCTACCCTGGTACAGATAGTAGGTCGCTTCAGCTTGGATGATCAGTCATGCATTGGTCTCGAGATTGAAAATAGATGGCCCTTCCCAGAGAATCACTTGTGGTTCAAAGCAAGCATTTACAACACCGAGGATTGGTTGAGTTGAAGTTCATTTCATTGCTTGTTATTTGTTGTGTGATGAAAACATTAGTATTTATAACATATCCTCGTTCTCGTTGTGGGTTGATGACCTATTGTATGTAATAAAATGATATATCTGTGATAAACTTACTAAATTTATGAATGGCTTTCGAGTCGCTTCTCTGAGTGAGTGCTGCGATGAGGCAAAAAATTATTTTCCGAATACATAATTGTACGTGCATTGCAACAGGTTATCGGATGAGGTCAATCAACAATAGTAGTACACTATTTGTACTAGCTTCACATGCTTCGCACGTCGGGCGGGTGTTTTTACTGTAGCTATAAATCCCATCATCCTAGGTCCTCGGATGAGTCCAGTAGAAATTGCATTCTGATGTTTGGGTTCAAACTTTCAGAACTGTTGCACTATCTCTACGTCTACGCATACGTAATACAAAAAGTTTTAAACTTGAGACCAGCCACCCACCCTCACAAAAAACACTTTTTAACCTAGCACAGACTCCAGGAAATTTGGCCACAGTGTGAGGTGAGTCATATGTTAATGTGTTCGCTGTACATAACCAGCACCTCGAATCCTCGATACTACTACTATAAGTAGTAGGAGTAGTAGGGTGGCATGGGCCAGAACAAGCATTCACGTCCAGGAGTACGGCACACGGCACCAGCACGACTTCCATCTGACACCATATTTCTGGAGTCCGTGCTACAACAATCTCTTCAACCTCGTCGTTTCTCTAACTCAGCCATGGCGCGGCGGGCGAGGTGGGGGTTTACCGGTAGTCGGTTTCCTCAACTGCGGTCCCACTTGTAAGGCCAACTCAAACGCCCGACCCCAAATGGACCTCCGTTTTTCCCGGATGCTGTCCGTTTGGGTAGGGCAATGGGGTCGTGTCCGAGCTATTCCTCGGATGCGGTGGCCGTGCACCGAACGCGCGAACGCATCCCAGCCACGTACATTTTTCTTTGCAAACACATTTTTTTTCATCATTGATTTTTTGGTACATGGAAATACATCCCCAAAATTTTGACTAGAAAAGCAAGACCAAAGAAAACAAGAACCACAAGAATACATTTTAGAGGATATCCAACTTCCATAACTGCTCCTATAAGTTGGATTAGTGCCTTCTCGATGCATTCATTGTTGATCTTTTTTTCACGAATACGCACTCTATCAACAAGTGCACTAGTCTCATCTCTAGCCTCTATGCTAGATAAAGGTGCTAGAACATCTACTAAATTGCGCTCTATCAATATATCGATGTACTCTTCTTCCCAATACCAAAACTTGCATCCATTCTACACAATAAAATTTTAAGTTAGCACAAATAATCTAATCCGAGAGCACAACCGAAGATTTGGTCGGGTTCTTCCTCCTTTTGCTGACACGTGGGACATCCAGCATCCAGGTCGTGTCATGCAAGAAAATAGAGTGGTAATTGAAGCCACGTGATGTGCATCTTTGCTTAAACTGTAAATAGAATCTTACTACTCTTGAGTAACTCCAAAAGCGACCACCGAAGATCTTTATTGGATTTGTTTTTCATCACCAGCACGTACAGGTGAAAGATGTGAAGGTTCAGTGGGTCCTCTTGCATTTTCACTGACATGTGGGACCGCATATGAGCAAACCGACGATGGTCTCCGCGCGTCCGTTGGTTGGCTGAGAAGAGAGATAGAGGAGGGCTGAACGTGGACTCTAGGAAATTTGTTCTACGTAACCAGCACCTCGATATAGGCTCGATATAGTGGGATGGCATGGGCCATAACTAGCATTCACGTCTAGCAGTACGGCACACGCCACCCACACAAGTCCCATCCGACACCAATTTTCTTGGAGTCTGTGCTACAACCATCTCTTCTCCCTCCTGTTTTCTCAACCATCGCGCGGTGGGTGGGGTGTGGGTTTGCCGATAGTTGGTTTGCTCAAATGCGGTCCCACTTGTAAGTGAAAATGCAACACAGCACGCATTCCCCCTTGAGCGGCGTGTTGGACCAATTGTGTGGGGGTGCGATGCGAACACGGCAGGCTTTTTCTTTTGAACTTGTAACTTGTAAATTTTGGTTCTGCTCCATGGCGCGACCGATAGATAGAAATAACGATTTTCCCAAGAGTAATGAGAAGTTTGGTTCTAGCGCGGTTCATGCATGGAGTACGTACGAAAATTATGAAGTTGATGCGAAAGGTAAGATAATTACTAGTAGTACCATATACTACTACAGGGATTTGATATAAAGATAAAAATACATACGGATCCATCAACGACATCCTCACGCCCTAGTGCGCCGGGTCACCAACCGACGTGTGAGGAGCAGCGGAGTTGGCGGCGAGCTCAACGTGCTTCTGAACAATGCCGTCCAAGGTTGCCCTGCGGTCCAAGAAGGCTATTGTCCTATCGTCCTCCTCTTGCATGTACTAGTCCTTCTAGATGATTTGTGTATAGACATGGGTGATTATGTCGATGGTGTCTTGCTGCGCCAGGCGCTGCGCGGCGAGCGCGACCTCAAGGTGGGCATTCTCCGGCGTGACGGCGGGCAGTCACAGGGCTAACAGTGCGTCGAAGAGGTTGTCACCATAGTGGCCTTTGAGGGTGGCGGGCATAGCAGAGCCTGGGCGCGTCGGGTGGAGGCGTACATCAAGGTCGTCCGTGAGCTTCTTGACAACAGTGAACTTGTCGAGGAAACCGACGAGGACCTTATCGAACAAGGAGACGAAGTTGTCGTCCAAGCGGACCCTCACCCTGGCGGCCTCAAGCACTACCTGGAGATGTTCCTCGGTCTCGGGCCGCAGGCCGACATCATGGACCATCTGGCACAGCCGGCTGATGCTCGCGCTCATCGCCTCCATTTTTCTACCTCAGCTTCTAGTCAACTGATCTTGCGATTCGAGTGATCACTCTTGCCCTTGGTTAGCATGCGTAGGTGCGTAGGATTTCGCACTAGATTATATGAGAAGTGCAGACCGCGTTGAATTCATGTGCGTGTTGGCCATCTACTCCTCGGCCCTCTACTGCACCTGCCTTTGGCTGTATGATAGGTGGGCCAGCCACCCGTTGGGCCCACGTGTCATTCACCCAAAGGCAGTTGCAGTAAGTCAATGAAGCTACATCCCCCTCCGTGCCGGTGCAGTATAGTCATCTCACCGGACCTCTAGTTGGGGCCAAATGAGAGAAGTTTGATGTTTACTGGTTTATTGGTCCCCTTTGCATTTTGCGCCAAGTTTTGACCTTTGATTTAACTAATAAAATGCTAATGCATGTAAACAAAAATGTTGGTTAAGTCACTTGACGAAAACCAAATAATCCCAAAACACTTAGGCATGGTACATTAACTCCCTCCTCGTTTCTTATTTCATGACATATCAACCAATGAGAGATGTGGGCCGTGCATGCTTTCAATGACTTGAGACTACCAAACATGACATGCAGTGTTTAGTTCATTGCATGTAATCCTATTAACTAGCAAAAATACATTAAGTTCTCTCGCCGATAGGAATAAAACGATACACCATGTATTTATTTATAGAGGGAGTAGTACATTTTTTGTGACATGCATTACTAGATATTGCTAGTCAAATACTAAAATCCAGATGGACGTGGTAGTACTCCTAAATCCAGACGGTGGTGCCAGTATTACTACCAATGTAGTAGCACTGTACTACCCGTTGGTCAAATTATTACGTGATGCTCCTCAGAGTGAAGTGACAAGACCTTGCGCCGGAGATGACACCTGAGTATAGGCGCCGTGTTTGGCATACCATAGTCAACCTCATCGTCTGCAGTCACTATCATCATGGCTGTAGAGCTAGCTTTCTTACAACTAGCCGTGTTTGACATAATTTCCCATGCGTAGATGCCCGTGCATTGTACAGAACACTAAGATTGGGGGTGGACGGCGCCGGCAGAGGCCATCGCGCCAGATTTTTCCATGGCCTTCTAGATGTGGTGGGGAGGAGATAAGGCTGATTGTCAAAGACAAGGAGTTGTTTGTAAATAGGGAACAAGTGCGGGCATATTTTTGCAAAAATGGAGAAGTTTGGTTTGTGTGCGTAAGATCTAGATCCGACGGCTATTGGTGAAAGATGGGAGGCACAACATCATCACCAACTCAGGACCTGTTTGATTCGCAGGATTTTGAAAACGCAGGAATAGGACACGGCAATATTACAAGTCTCAAACTGACATTACAAATGTTAGGAGTAATGTTGCACCTACGTAGAGGGAATTACTAGGAAGTTTATGTAAGAACTTTCGTTACTTTAGGTGGATGCAACATTATCATACAAACTAAAATCCACCGCCCTGACAAATCACTAATGGGCAAATAAGTTTTCGAGTCTCAGGCCACTTGATGTTTCAAAAACAAATTCAGCTTCTGCGGAGACTCTGTCATTTAGGCTTAGACGCTTGCGGTGATCAACACGCCATTCATTGTTGCGCCAGAGAATGCCAAACCTCATTACCTTGTGCACACTTGCCTCCGGAACAAAGAACCTGGCCAATTTAATCTCAGATGTGCTGCCTCGGTAGTCGATCAAATCAATTTCTGTAAGATGGAGATCAAAGCATTCGATGAGATTGTTATAGTGCGGCACATTTTTCACTTTTGGGTCTTTTTTATTTGCAAAAGAAGAGAACATATTAGAGCAGTTGGCTGTATAAGATTGCCGTGTCATCAAGAGGTACCAACATCATTCGCTCATATGATAGGGTTGGCTTGCCAGTGATATTTTTTCACTCTCTCTCTCTCTCTCTCTCTCTCTCTCTCTTGTTTCCTATCATTTACCTAGGAGCACATGAAGAGCTTGGGCATTTGTTGCCTTCCACTATGTGGCCGATGCCATATTTTGCAAAAGTATGCCACATAATACGCATTGATGTCAAATCAAAAGATTTTGGCACCGCTCTCGCGATGTGAGAGAGTTGGCACCGTTGTGCACACAGACCCATATGTATAAACAAATCAATCAAACCAACTACACCAGCCTCTCACTCTCCCAAACAAGTGTTTTTATTGCCTCAGTCCTCTCTCTCTCCCACACAAGTGTTTTTTCATTGCGTGAGTTAATTTGGCACCGGAGCAAAGTAGGTGATCCAGATTGGGGCACCAGGTGAGCAATGGAGGGGCATCGATGCCAAATGCATCACAAGTGAATTTGGCACGTGTTTTTGCCTACATAGTGGAGGGCTGTTATAGCCCACTTTTGTACTACCTCGTATTTAGTATAAAATTTTAACCATAGATTTACCTAAGAAAATACCAATGCATGTCACTAAAAATTACAGCATTTGAGATTATGTTCAAATACAAATCCAACGATATAGTTCTTAGTGACATGCATTAACATTTTGTCAGTTAAACCTATGGTCAAATTTTGATACTACAAAATAGGGAGAGTAAACCAGGACGGAGGTAGTACTTGCTCTTAGGGTAACCATAGAGTTACAGGAGTAGTCTAAGTTACTTTCCACTATGACTAGCCTAGGCTACTATAGTAGTACAACAAAAAAACGATGCAGGTCATCACGTGAGAAAAAAAATACTAAAAACATTTCTTTCGGTGCAGTGCGTAGATGCAATTTTGAACACTACACTTGTCATCGTAATTTGGGAAAATTATGAAAAATTGAGCTACGTTGTGATTACCGTTTACTAATAGGAAATAAGTTTCACCTCAATGAGTAGATTCTCCATGCACGAAAAGCATGCAAGGAATCCAACAACTTGATCTAGATTGGGGCCGGTAGATTTTATTGCCAAGATCTTCACTGTGCACATAGACTGGGTCTAGCTTGTGGGAATCATTTTCTAGAAGACGGCCGTAAATACATCAAGAAGAAATTTAAAAATGTGAATTTCAAGAAGACAGAGAAGAAGATGAGTGTTGTACCTGAATGATTACGATCCAATAAAGAGTTCGGAGAATTTGGCAGACGAGTACACCAATGCTGTCAATTTTGGCGCATCAATGACCCTGATTTTTGTTGGACCTTCTAGATCCGATACAAGCAATCTCTCAAGGAAAGGCGCATTCTCAATGACCATAACATGGAACAGCTGGAGTGATCTCTTCCCAATTGATGTCTTGTTGCGGGGCCAGCAAGACACATAAATCCATCAGAGATTCGTCGAGGCAATGTGGAGGCTATTGAACCTGTGGATCTGCTCAAGGCGAAGGTACTCGAGCGCAGTAGAGCTGCAGAGCATGTGCTCCATAGCCTTCCTTGAGATGACAACGTCGAAGAGGTCGAGCTGCTTGAGTTCAGGGAGAAGAAGGGCGGGCACGACATTAATCTGGGGAAGATAGCAGGAGCTGAAGCTGGCGCGGTGCAGCGTTTGCATGAGGCGGAGCGCGGACGGCGGCAGAGAGCAACATTGTCCAGCTTCAAAGCTGAGCTCCTCGAGCTGATCTAGGGCGGGGGATAGGAACCACTCGTTGAACTTGGGTTAGACCTTGCAGTTGGCACTGAACATGCAGATGTCAAGGCATCTAGCTGGCCCAGGGTGTGATGAAAGGATCTTGGAGACTGCGGCCATGCGTTTGCAATCCCCGTCGTAGAGGCAGCTGTCGATGGTGAGGTTGAGGGGGACGCGGTGCCAGAGGGGGCGCCACCGCCGGGAGAGCAGGGCGTTCCGCACGGCAGATTTGGTGGGAAGGAGGCCAATGATGACGAGCAGCATGTCGTCGGGCAGGCTGCTGATGAAGTCCAGGCTCGCCAGATGCGGTTTTGGCTCGAGTCGCCTCTGCTTGTTGGCTAGCTTGCCGTCCATCTCAACCGGCGGTGATGCTGGTGTACACGTGTGCCGGTGTGTGTTGTGCGCTGGGTGTGCGCGAGTGCGTCCTTCTGTGCATGCCACCGCGAAGTGGTTAATTGTGTGCGAGTGCATCCTTCACGCAGAAGAAGTGTGTCCTTAATGCACCCTCAATTTACTAGCATGTGGGGTGCTACCCCGAGTGGTTTCAACTTTGTTTACTTCACCGCGTGTCAGATGGGCCTCTAGTTTACTTATTTTCACCCACTACCACATGTGCCAGCATAGGAAGATACAGAACATGAGCTGACAAGGCAGCATGTGGACTGGTTGACCGGTCAACTAAACAATATACGGAGCTATACGCTGACACAGTGAGCGTATAATCTGTCAGCATAGAGAGTTCGAGTGAGAGGGGAGGCCCGTGAGAGATAGCAGAGAGAGAGAAAGAGCTACTCCCTCCATTCGATAATGTAGTTCCAACATTTTTTTAGAAGTCAAACTTTTGAAACTTTGACCAAGTTTATAAAGAAATTACTTATATCTACAATACAAAAGATAAATGATGGTATGAAGTAAGTACATGTTGTGATGAATCTAATGATTGTTTCAGATGTAAATGTTTTTCTCCACATATACCTGGTCAAACTTTTCTGAGGTTTGACTTTTCAAAACATCCATATGCTTATGGATGTGAGAGAGCCCCTAACGAGAGAGAGAGAGAGAGAGAGAGTGAGAGAGAGAGAGAGTGAAAAAGTGTGTGTGCGTGTGTGAAAGAGACATGGACAACACACGATAAAAGTAGAGAAAAGGCGTGTGTGTCTTATGCAAACATATCACACATGCATCTTCGACAACGGAAGCAAGGTCAGGAGATAGTGCGTAGTTGTTTGCAACCGAGAGAGCAAGACCCCTAGCACGTGGCCAAGAGGGGTATGACAAACAAGGGAGAGAGGTCAAGAGAGATGTACGGAGAAAATGCAGACATGGGGAGGAGGGAGTGTATGTTTGTCATAGAGAGATCCCCTGGAGATCGTGATGGGACTACATGGGTGGGAGATCGAGTGACAAGGTGTGTGCGCGATAGAAGATAGCCCGAGAGATATCGAGATAGACGTATGGATGGAAGGAGACAATACGTGTGTTCCTGATGGCTAGTGAGAGATAATCATACTTAGGGGGGAGTGCTTGCGCCTATGATGGAGTGAGGGATTATGGTACTTAGGGGGGTGCGTGTCACATAGAGAGAGAACAAGGGCGGAGAGTGTTGGATGGGTCTATATGTATAGCGCGAGCAGGACATGTGTATGTGTGAACCAGGGAGATATAAAGTTTGAGAGAGATTGAGGAGCCCCGATAAGGCTGAGTGGTGCGTCAGATAGCTGAGATGGGGAAAGAGATATTCCATCTGCTCGATAATGCAGTGCATGTAAATTTTTTAGAAGTCAAACTTTGATCAGGTTTACGCAAATGTTATTTATATCTACAATACCAAAGATACATCATACGAAACTACATCTCATGGTGAATCTAATGGTATATGTTTGCCGTTCTCGATGTAATTGTTTTTCTCCACGTACATGGTCAAACTTTGTGATGTTTGACTTGTCAATAAATCTATATGCTATGGACCGCAGAGAGTGCCTAAGTCGAGAGAGATCAAGTGCGTGTGAAGGAGAATGGGTAAGTGTGCAAAAAGAGTATGTGTGTGAAAGATAAAGTGACAACAAACGATAAATTAGAGAGAGAGTGTGTCTTTTTGTTTCTTATGCGAACATATCACGCATGCATCACTGAGATAGAAAAGTGACGCGAGGAGATACATGGAGATTGCTAGTGTGTGATTGTTTGCAATGGAGAGAGACACCCCTATAGCACATGTCCAATAGAGGTCTGGCCAACAAGGAACAAAGGTCAAGAGGGACACATGGAGAACATGGACGCATGGGGAGGGAGAGAGGGTGTGTTTGTGATAGAGAGATCCCCTCGAGATCGTTAGGGGACTATATGGGTGGGAGATCGAGGGAGGTGCGTGCGCGGTAGAAAGATGCCCTGAGAGAAATCGAGATAGACCATGCACATGTTTGTGATGGAGACTAAGATTATCTAGTCATATACATATAGGGGGGACTGCGTGTGCCTACAATTGAGTGAGAGACCATCATACTTTGCTAGCTAGGCATGAGATTGTGTGTGTGCGCGTGTGAGATGGAGAGAGAACGAGGGAGAGAGAGAGTTTTAGATGGGCCTATCGAGTGCGAGTGAGATATGCATGGGTATGTGTGACCCAGGTAGATGGAGAGTTTGAGATAGAGGGGAAGAGCTCCGAGACGACAGAGTGGTGCGTGAGAGAGTTATGGGCAACGAGCCAAGGAATTTGTGTGCGTACGATGAGTGCACCCAAGATATCTAGCTTGGACTAGAGTATCATACATAGTGTGCGAGAGAGACCTATAGATGGAGTATATATGGATGCGAACGAGAAAGACCCCCCCCCACACACACACAAAGAGAGAGAGATGGAGAGAAAGGGAGAGGGACCAACAAGGTTTGTGTGTCGGATGTGTGCGACGGAATTGAAGATTGTCGGAGAGAGAGAAAGAGAGAGAGAGAGAGAGAGAGAGAGAGAGAGCAGGAGTCCGGGAGAGGGGGAGGTCGCGTTTTATGCATCAAAGACTGATATAAACCATGTTTCGATATAAACTTGCATTCAAATATTTAAATTGGAGAACATGTTGTCTACAATCCACACATGAACAGATATATGCATATATCAAACAAGTTCATTAATTTTACTTTCAACATGTTCATGGAGTACTATAATACTGTACAACATGCTACTCGATTGAGGTGTTCAATTTTGGATTTAGTTCACTATTTTGACCCGGTGAACGAGCTATTTCATTGAATCAAGATATTTCATTTTGGGTTTGATTCCCGTTTTTTAGTGGGTCAATTATTTGTCATATAGTAAATCGCTAGCAACGAGCATGTAAAAACACATTACTCCTGAGCATCATCCCTCCATCTAAAAAAGAAGTGGCAAGCTAATATTTCAAAATTTGATTCGAATCGACTTGGTAAGGTAGACGTGGATGCTAGTTCTCCCAAAATTTGAACGAACCATTAAACATCCTCTGCTCGGTGGAATTCGCCCGGGCAAATAAATGGGAGACGCGAAATTACCGTCCTATGTGGGACACACATCAATTGGCCCGTTGTACATCGAGGGTAGGTTCGTAACTTCATCCAAGCACGCCTTCACCTCGGCTGAAATGACATGTGCCGAATAATTCATAAACCATGGTCAGCAAAACATGCTCTCCTCGCCCGAAATAGCTCGCGCCCACTATTTCAAAACACGCTCTCCTCACCTAAAATCGCTCGCGCCCACTATATTTCAAAACACGCCCTCCTTGCCCGAAATCGCTCCTGCCCACTATTTGGGGAGAAGCAAAGTTACTCTACTACCCCCGACCCTCAGTACACAGACCCAAGCCGAGTAGCCTAAAGGCAGAGGTAGAACTATAACTCCCCCTCACATTTCAGACAAATGCGTCCGTAAGACATGGTTCCACTCCCCTCCCAATCCCCCCCCCCCATTCCTACCTCGTGGTCGCCAAATCACCTTCTCCCCGGAAGCTACCTTCTCCTGAGCCGCGAAACCACAGCACCTCCTCCATGGCGCCCCCCACAGCACCAATTTCACAGCCGCCCTCCTCCCTAATGATGAAGACGCTGTCCATTTGCCGTCGTACACTAGGATGTGTGCCTCTTACTCCGTGTTGCTGGAGCTGCCTCGACGATGGCCGCGTGAACTGTAACGGAGCCGATTCACCACCGCCGTTGTTCACGACGCCGGAGCGGCTCCAACTTCGGATCCGTCTAGAGTCCCGGCGTGCTTCCCCGTAGCCGTCGACTGTCGCGACATCATTGTTTCCCTACCGCCGGTCTCCACCGCAACCGCGCCGGCCTCACCGACTCCACAGCTGGACCTGCCTACTTCACCATGCCGCCAGATAGGTTGCACCCTCATCTCAAATCACTTTATTTAGGCGTTAGTTGTCTGAATTTTTATTCTAGGCCAATCAATTCCCAATGGGAAGCAACACCCCTCAAGGTGGCGGAGCTCCTAGGCTGCCGTTTGGCTGGTGTCTAATGTAAGGGTGCGGGGCCGCAAGTTTGCCGCGGAAGCAGCGCTTAGATGGCTATCTTAGAGTTGCATGGGTTGAAGGTACTGCCGCCGCCGGATCTGGATGACAGGGAGTCTTTGTGGATTGGCTCGGGGGTGGCGCAACCAGGGCAGTGCGGTGGGGCGGGGAGTGGGGTTTTGGCCGGGGCCACGGACGGCGGAGGCAGGCTGCTCTGCTGTTGGTCGCTGGCTCTTCGGGGAAGATTCCGAGCAGTGTCATCCGGCAGGCACAAGACGGCCATCAAGCCATCCGACGTAGATCGGATAGTACCAAAATGAAATAAAATCGTGTGACCCCAATTTAGTCTTCATTCAACAGACATGTGACCACTCTCGTACCTTGCTGTTGATCTCTTAGTGTATTTCTTCAGATCAAAGAGATGTGTCGTTCTTAACATTATGCGTTATCTGCATCTTCAGCCACACCGTCTTCCGACTCACCGCAGCTGCTCCAACAAGGGAAGCATACACCATAAGGTAGCTATAGTCCCCATTCAACAGTTCCCTGCATCGAATGCGCGGGCCCAACATGGACAACCACAACAGCTGCAGGGCTATCGACAAGTCAGCACATGATGCTCACTCCTATGGATGGCTGCCAGATAGGTTGTACCTTCATCTTACTTGTGTGCAACATTTATGGCTTTGTTATTCATCTAAGCATGGAAAATAGATTATCACATTTCACTGTATATTCATGCCGATCTCTTATGGGTCTTGTTCAGGAGTTAACGTTGTTCCATAGTTCAGCTAAGATACTTGTTCTTTAGGTAACGCTGTTCCATAGTTATCATCCATCAGCCAGTGCTATCCCATAGGCTGGTGATTATAGTATTACACCACTTCTAGTATTACCTATGTCATTCTTTAATACTTTTGTGTGCCATCTAGTTAATCTTGAGTACAAACGATACATATTCTGTAGCTTTCATCTATGCTCTCCCTTTAGTTTTTTAGACCTGTTGCTGCTAGTTAACCCCAGTCCTACTATTTATGTCGTCTCCTACAGGCACTCGTTACATAAATCTAAATACTAGCTCTTGCACCATACTCCCTCCGTCCGGATTACATGTTGCTAAAATGGATAAAAAAGGATGTATCTAGAACTGAAATACGCCTGGACCCATCCATTTTTTCTGGATGGAGGGAATACATGTCAATATGTCATGCCTTTCTGTTCTTCAGTACCTATTCCATCTCTCTGCTGTAGCATGTTTTATAATTGAAGCATCATTCTTCTATACAAGGCATGCAAGGGGTAGACGACTATGTTAGAATCTGAAGGGTTACAGACAAGGTCTTTGCAAAAGATCCAAACGCCAGGAGATAATAAACCAACTCCAGTTTTTATAGATACTACTCCAGCACAGAGAAACCCAACTCCTACTGATAATAAGCAGATTCCAGTGGCCAAAGAACTGGTCCGCTCCAGTCCAGCAAAAATATGTCAACTCCATTCTAAGAAGCGTGTGCGTATCCTTGCATCATGAAATTTTATAGTAAGCTGATCATATTTTCTACATGTTTCTTACCATCTCTCTTTTAGAAAATAAGCTTAACAGATAGAAGAATTTCTGCACTGGTGTCGTCTGTGAGGAAAGATTCTTGCAGGAATTCTCTGTGCTCCAATGCAGATGTAAGTACCTATTGTATATCATTATATTTTTACATCAGCTTGTATTTTATTAATCAGCGTGAATCCAACCTTTATCTGATCTAAATTTAGTTGTAGCAAAATGTATGATTAAAGGCCACATTGTTGATTTTTGTAAGGAAAGTTGCCTGGTAGTTTTGCATCCTGAGCTGCATGAGTGTGCTATCTCATATTAGTGGGTTTGAATACTTTGGTTCTGCAGTGGGTTTTCAGTGTTTTTTTACTGTGTTGTCCTGTCGTATCCCTAGCTCTTACATCATACTCCCTCCATCCGGATTACATGTCGCAGAAATGGATAAAACTAGATGTATCTAGAACTGAAATACGCCTAGACCCATCCATTTATTTCCGGATGGAGGGAATACATGTCAATATGTCATGCCTTTCTATTCTTCTGTACATATTCCATCACTATTGTAGCATGTTTTATAATTGAAGCACCATTCTTCTATATAAGGCATGCAAGGGGAAGACGACTATGTTAGAATCTGAAGGGTTACAAACCAGGTCTTTGCAAAAGATCCAAACACCAGGAGATAATAAACCAAATCCATTTTTCATAGATACTGCTCCAGCACAGAGAAACCCAACTCCCACTGATAATAAGCAGATTCCAGTGGCCAAAGAACTAGTTTGCTCCAGTCCAGCAAAAAAATATCAACTTCATTCTAAGAAGTGTGTGTGTATCCTCGCATCATGAAATTTTATAGCATTCTGATCATATTTTCTACATGTTTCTTACACATCCCTCTTTTAGAAAATAAGGTTAAATGATAGAAGACTTCCTAGTTTGGGATTGTATTCGAGGAAAATATCTTGCGGGAATTCTCTATGCTCCAATGCTGATGTAAGTACCTGTTGTATATCACTATATTTTTACATCAGCATGTATTTTGTTAATCGGCGTGAATCCAACCTTTATCTGATCTAAAATTAGTTGTAGCAAAATGTTAAAGGCGCCAATGTTGATTTTTGTAAAGAAAAACTGTCTGGTAGTTTTGCATACTGAGCTGCATGAGTGTACTATCTCATGTCATGCACATTACTGAATTGTAGTGCTGCTCTGGTTTCCCATTCATTCATTGTGTCAACGTTGCTTTCGTATTACCTTACTTGGGTGATGATAGATGTGCCATATTGTGTTAATTTGGTGTAGGCTAGTTGCCCAAACATTCATTGTGTCAATGTTGCTTTCCTATTATCTAACTTGGCCAATGATAACAATGCTAGTGTATTAATTTGGTGCAGGCTGCTGAACATAAGAAGACAAACTCTGAAAACAGCAAGGCAACCCCATTGTTTCTTTCCAATAAATCTAGGCCAGGTAATATGGCAATAACTCATGATTAATCTGTTTGGTTCCCAATTTATGTTATGATGCAGTGGTCGAGACACTCTCCACTATCAATAATACAAGCCTGCCAAAATCACCATCTGCATCTGTTTAGTATCCTCTGTCTCGAATGCAACAGAAAAAATATATGTTTGTGAACCAATTAATGGCTGAAGCAATGATGGAAATGGTGGAGGAATCAGAGGTGCAGAGTCGTGCGACACAACAAATGATCAATGTTTTTAGAGACAGTGTAGCAAAGCAGCAAGAACTTCCCCACATGCTTATGGGCGTCATCCGTGTTGAGGTTGCAGATTGTGATGTTGTAGATCGTTAGGTTCTATTCATTTATTTGCACTGGCATCAATCTTTGATTGCCCAGTGGATGTAATTTCCTATAATATATGCTGGATGTGCAAAGTTTTTCCCTGTATACCGTACCTTTGCTTGATCGGTCTTGGTCCCGTGCATAATTGCTCGTCGTAATGGGCTCAAATTATCTAATTTGTCCTAAAGACATGTACAAACTTTAGTGGGCCCATTAAGTTAATGGGTCGTTACCAGGCCGAAAGTTAATGGTCGTCCCTCTTACCTCCCGGGTCGTTAACAGGCCGACATCGAAGCGGGCAACAGGTGGGCCCAATTGATTTCACGGGCCGTTAACACGCAGTTTGGGCTACATATGGCCCAACTATACCGTGGGCATTTAGCAGGCCAAAAGAGACAGCAGGCTTGTACTGGACCATGAAGAGCATGGGCCGCTAAGAGGCCAAAAGTCAGGTCGTATTGTAAATGGCCCAACTGTGCTGTGGGCCTTTAGCAGGACGAAAGAGAAACTGGGCTGGTATTGAACCATGAAGGGCATGGGCTGTTAAAAGGCCAAAACTTAGGTCCGACTACAAATGGCCCAAAACTTAGGTCCGACTACAAATGGCCCAACTCATTTATGGTCCGTTAACAGGCTGAAAGGCACACAGGGTCAGGAATTGGCCCAACACTTAAATGGGTCGCTAAAAGGCCAAAACTCAGGTCCGACTACAAATGGCCCAACTGATTCATGGGCCGTCAACAGGCTGAAAGACACACCGGGCCGGAAATTGGCCCAACACTTAAATGGGTCGCTAAAAGGCCGAAACTCAGGTACGACTACAAATGGCCCAACTGATTTATGGGTCGTCAATAGGATGAAAGACATACTGGGCAGAAAATTAGCCCAACATTTAAATGGGTCACTAAAAGGCCGAAAGATGTACATCCTGAAAATTGGCCCATCCATTGAATGGGCTGTTAACAGGCTGAAATCTCATTGGGGCAATATTGAGTCCAAATATATAGCGGGCTGTTAACGGGCTCGAACTGACGATGGGCTGCAATGGTGTCAAATCTTTAATGGGCCGAATTGGCACATCTCGTATGGGCCGTGGGCTTAAATGGACCTGACACAAGTAGGCCTTATATGGGCCGACCTGCTAATTTTTACTGGGTCAGCCTTTTTCACCGGAATGGGCCACTGTTGGGCCGGGCGACGTGTTGACCTATCATAGGCGCCTCCTGTCCAATGAGTGGATGACAACTATTCCAATGGTGAGGTAACACGTGTTTCCTCCGGCCAATGATGATTTTACATGTGTAAAATCCCCATTGGTCTGGGATGTTAATGGGTTATCGGATCCAAAACCGGACCCGATAGCTTAATAGCGTTCCGTTACGGTGGATGCCACGTGTCGGTCTCCCTTGACGAAAGCACTTCTGTGACGCGTGATTTATCGTCATGGAAGTAGACACTTCCATGATGATAATTTTTGTAATGTCATGGAACACTTCTACGACAGCACAGGTATGACTATCTTGATTCTGTCATACAATCATCATGGATGTACATGCATGACAAAATGCGCGACCTACTGTGACAAACACGTATCATCACGGAAGTGTATTTTTTGGTAGTGAACGTGTGTTATGCGGTTTGACCGATAAAGATATTCATAGAATATGTAGGAACCAATATGAGCATCCAGGTTCTGCTATTGGTTACTGACCAGAAGTGAGTCTCGGTCATGTCTACATAGTTCTCGAACCCGTAGGGTCCACACGCTTAACGTTTGATGACGATGGGTATTATGAGTTTATGTGTTTTGATGTACTGAAGGTTGTTTGGAGTTCCGAATGTGATCACGGACATGACGAGGAGTCTCGAAATGGTCAAAACATAAAGATTGATATATTGGAAGGCTATGTTTGGACACCAGAAAGGTTCAGAGTGGTTCATGCATTTTTCTCGAGTACCGGGAGGTTACCGGAACCCCCGGAGAGTTAATGGACCTTAATTGGCCATGGTAGAAGAAAGGAGGAGGCGGCCAAGGTGGGGGCGCCCCCCACCCCCCAAAGACCAATCTGAATTGGGAAGGGGGCCGGCCCCCCTTTCCTTCTCTCCCTCTCCCTCTTCCTTCTTCTCCTACTCCAACTAGGGAAGGGGGGAAACCTACTCCTACTGGGTGAAGGACTCCCCCCTGGGCGCGCCATAGAGAGGGCCGGCCCATCCCTCCTCCACTCCATTATATACGGGGGAGCGGGCACCCCATAGACAAAGGTTGATCAAGTTTCTCCTAACCATGTGTGGTGACCCCCTCCACAGTTACACACCTCGATCATACCATCGTACTGCTTAGGCGAAGACGTGCGCCGGTAGCATCATCATCACCATCATCACACAGTCGTGCTGATGGAACTCACCCTCGTCCTCAACTGGATCAAAGCACGAGGGACGTCATCGAGCTGAACGTGTGCTGAACGCGGAGGTGTCATACGTTCGGTACTTGATCGGTTGGATCGCGAAGAAGTTCAACTACATCAACCGCGTTATTGAAACGCTTCCGCTTTTGGTCTACGAGGGTACGTGGACACACTCTCCCCTCTTGTTGCTATGCATCACCTAGATAGATCTTGCATGATCGTAGGATTTTTTTTGAAATTACTGCGTTCCCCAACGGTGGCATCAGAGCCAGGTCTATGCGAATATGTTATATGCACGAGTAGAACACAAAGAGTTGTGGGCGATAATAGTCATACTGCTTACCAGCATGCCATACTTTGATTCGGCGGTATTGTTGGATGAAACGGCTCAGATTGACATTATGCGTATGCTTACGCGAGACTGGTTCTACCGACGTGCTTTGCACACAGGTGGCTAGTGAGTGTTTGTTTCTCCAACTTTAGTTGAATCGAGAGTGGCTACGCCCGGTCCTTGTTGAAGGTTAAAACAGCACACTTGACAAAAAATCGTTGTGGTTTTGATGCGTAGGTAAGAATGGTTCTTGCTAAGCCCGTGTAGGATCAAAAGTATGTCTAGAGGGGGGGTGATTATACTACTTGACCAAACAAAAACTTGCCTTTTCCCAATTTTAGTTCTTGGCAGATTTTAGCAACTTAGCACAAGTCAAGCAATCAACCTACACATGCAATTCTAAGAGTATAGCATCGGAATGTAAAACAATTGCATATGAAGGTAAAGGGAAGGAGTTTGAGAAGGCAAACGCAATTGGAGACACGGATGTTTTTGTCGTGGTTTCGATAGGTGGTGCTATCGTACATCCACGTTGATGGAGACTTCAACCCACAAAGGGTAACGGCTACGCGAGTCCACGGAGGGCTCCACCCACGAAGGGTCCACCAAGAAGCAACCTTGTCTATCCCACCATGGCTGTTGCCCACGAAGGACTTGCCTCACTAGGGTAGATCTTCATGAAGTAGGCAATCTCATTGCCCTTACAAACACCTTGGTTCAACTCCACAATCTTGTCGGAGGCTCCCAAGTGACACCTAGCCAGTGTGTTGATGATGAACTCCTTGCTCTTGTGCTTCAAATGATAGTCTCCCCAACACTAAACTCTCTCTCACAGGATTGGATTTGGTGGAAAGAAGATTTGAGTGGAAAGCAACTTGGGGAAGGCTAGAGATCAAGATTCATATGGTAGGTGTCAGGGATATACCCCGCGGTATAAACCGCCGGATGTATGACCCGGCTAGAGTTTGGCGATTCACTGGCGACCCACTCGGACATGGCGGTTTACGGTTCATTGGTAATCCGGCAGGCGGGTCACAGGAGCGACAAGATCCGGTGGCCCAACGGGCGGTTTATGGAAGGCCGGATCACGCTATGGTGGGCCGGTTTAAGAGGAAAGATATAAGGAATATTTATCTTACAAGGAGTTGAGACCTGGACTTGTATCCGGTTTGTATTAGAGATAGACTAGTCCTAATCCTAATAGGACTCTACATATAACCCGCCCCTTCAACTTATATAAGGAGGGGCAGGGCACCCCAAAGAGGGACAAGCAAGAAACAATCTCTAGGGCTAGACACAACATGAGGAGAGACGGTTTACGGCGACTCCTTCGTGATGATAATGAGATCTAGCCTCAAACAGCATGTAGGTTTGTTACCGGATGATGTTTCTCGGGGCCCGAAGCTGTCTAAATCTTTGTCTTATGTGTTGATCCGCCCTGCGTCTCTCGTCCCACTCAACCCCTCTCAAGCTACCACATAGATGCGTTGGCCTCGCGACTAAGTCCTCACACTAAGGACATCTGACGTGTTAATTCCACGACAGTTGGCGCCCACCGTGGGGCCTGGCGCACGGTGGTGTTGAGTTCTTGAAGGGATCTCTTTCAGGGACCGAGAAGCTACGACCCGCCCGATCAGCAAGAAGCGGCGTGAATTCACGTCAACTACAACTACGAAGTTCATCGGTCAAGATGGAAGAAGTTTTTCTACGGTGGCGTATACAAGATTGAGCATGAAAGTTTTGGGGTTACGTCAGTGTAGCGCCACGCCCCCAGCCGCCGAGACAGGCAAGAAATCGGTTTCGCCAGGATAAACTACTTGTGGATGCGGTTTGTTAATACTGGCAGGTTCCATCGATGGAAGTAGATGTATCAAATCAATCCTCGTCCAAGCCAATTTAAACCAATGCAATCTGCGAGTCACCATCATTGTTCCACGTGCAATCTTCCAAATCCAAGGTGTTCAGAGACAACCAACAGGTGTCACGTGCATCATCTGCCAGTACAAACGACGATCAAGACAGCTGGTTGTGGCCATGTGAGAACAAATTGATTTAATATACACACATAAATCAAAGTCTCCATTGATCGAATTGAAAAGTGAAGCCTGATGGATTCCCAAGCTTTTCCATGTGAAAAACACTCAAATAGTACTACCGATTCTAGGTGTGAAGGCAAAAAACGATCTATCAGCACGAGAGGAAAAGTTAAACTAACAGCGACCCGGACGAGTACAGGGACGAGATTGGATTCAGACTCCGCGGTCATGACTTCGTTCCGAGCCACCCCGCACAGACCTACCAGCGCGCCTCGGTGGCTGAGCCGCCTCCACCAATCGCCGCTTGCGTAGGCCTCTGAGCCACCGGCGCGCCCCCGTTTTCGAGCCGCCTCTCCTCGTCGAGTCGCCGGGGGCCTCCTCAACCGTGGGCACCATTAGATCGCCTCCGCCTGTTCTCCTAAGCCGCCGGCCCCGCGGCGCACGAGTTCGCCTCCGCTTCATCGCCATCAGCAAGCTGTCGTCCGCCGGGTTTTGTTGCCTATGTGACCAGGGCCTCTGATGCGAATCGCCGGGTGTTTCCTCCTTGAGCCGCTGCTGCCGGCTTACCGGCACACTGCCGTTCTTCACGGCCATGGCTCCGCCTCTGCCCTTATGACTCGGAGAAGGATCAGGCCATAGGGACTCGGACTCTGATGCTGATGCGGTCTCTGCCTTTGCTGCAACTGCGTTTGTACCTCGACCCATCCGGTTCGTTCACGTCGTCGACCCGCCAGTGCGCACTGGTTGTTGTACTCCAATGCCGGTTTGCCCATGGCCCCGGCTCATTTCTGCCTCCACCCGTCTTCACATTAAATCGCGGCCAGTCGCCGTCGAGCAGCCCGCGCGGCCTCGAGCCGGCCGGACCTTCGCTGTTAAACGTCTCCGCGCCGGGTCTGCCTGCGCCCGAGTCGCCCCGCCTCGAGCCGCCGTCATCGGCGGCATGGCCTACTTCACCGTCGTGGCCTCACTCCAGACCGGCCATGTTCCCGCCTTCGCAGTGCGTTGCGTCGCACGATGCCGTTCCTACTGAGAGCATTGCCTTGAATACCATTCAGTGTCGACACTGCAAGTCTGAAATATAAGGTCTATTTGGCTATCACAATATTTGGAGGGGATTAACCATCGTTGTTGCATGCTACTTCCATGTCAAAACAGTCAAAAGGACAAGAAGTGGTCTTACAGGTTGGAGTATTATTTAAACAACGAACTACAAGTACGTGATTTGGAAAGTACTACTTGAGTGCGACGTGACATGAGCAACTGTGAGATGGTTTTGTTAAAGCCACCGTGATTTGGAAGACTTGAATGAGGATTAGTCAAAATCTCCACGATCTGGACGAGAATGGTGTGACCCGTATCAGTGACTCACCGGCATGACGGCCGACCTCCATAGTTACCCGCCTTTTACCGCTGCTGCGCGCGCGTGTGTACACAGAGCCATTCGGCTGCCTGATGCTATGCCGCGCTCCTGCAGGCGCCTCTCGCAGGAATGGAATATCTTGACCTCAACACAAGTGTAGGTGGTTCTCTCTCAGAAAATGTATGTTGGAAGTGTAGGCATGTTCTGATGGCTCACTCCACGAATGAAGAGTGGGTGTAGGGGTATATATAGCCTCCACACAAAATCTAACCGTTACACACAACGTACCAATCTCGGTGGGACCGAATCGTGAAACTCGGTCGGACCGATTTAGCAAATAATGTGACCGTTAGGATTTTCGGTGGGACCGACATGTCAACTCGGTGGGACCGATGTGGTTAGGGTTAGGGCATAACGTAATCTCAATGAGACCGATTACACAAACTCGGTGAGACCAATTTTGGTAATAAGCTAACGAGAGAGTTGGTCAGGCAAACTCGGTGGGACCGATTCGCTCATCTCGGTTGGACCGAAACATTACGAAAGGAAAACAGAGAGTTTGCATTGCAATCTCGGTGGGACCGATTGTTCATCTCGGTTGGACCAAAACATTACGAAGGGAAACAGAGAGATTACAATCCCATCACGGTGAGACCAAGATCCCTATCGGTGAGACCGATTTGATTAGGGTTTATGGTAGTGGTTATGACATCTGAACTCGGTGGCGCCAGATAGAAAGAATCGGTGGGGCCGAGTTGGACTTTTGGTTTGGGTCATATGTGGATGTGAGAAAGTAGTTGAGGGCTTTGGAGCATATCACTAAGCATTTTTAGCAAGAACCTCATTAAGCAACACCTCATCCCTCCTTGATAGTATTGGCGTTTCCTATAGACTCAATGTGATCTTGGATCACTAAAATAGAAAATGTAGAGTCTTGTGCTTTGAGCTTGAGCCAATCCTTTTGTCCTTAGCATTTTGAGGGATCCACTTTTCTCATCCATACCATGCCAATCATTGAGCTTTCCTGAAATATTTATCTTGAAATAGCATTAGCTCAATGAGCTATATGTTGTTAGGAATTACCAAAACCACCCAGGGATAGTTGCACTTTCAATCTCCCCCTTTTTGGTAATTGATGACAACATATAGATCAAAGCTTTGACAAATGATAATAAGATTGAAAAACATTGTCGCTTTGAGAAGTATGTGAAAAGCAAGAGCTTGCCCTAAATTTGTGCATTATTAAAAATTTGCTTTGGACTGCAAATGCACAATGAGTTAGGATCATGGGTTATTCTTCCATGTCACATACGTCTTGGTGGAGCGCTCAAAATAATAATAATCAAACACATGCACTCATCACCAAGCAGAGTGAATGATCATATGAGAATATAAGAGATAATATCATCCAACAAGCATTAATGTAGCATAGCATATGATCAAACACATGATCGTCCAAATATAAGTATCTCACAGAAGGCATAATGTATCAAGCAAACACACAAATAACAAAGTTCAACCACCAAAAACAAGAGAGATCAAAAGCAACACTCTCTCTCAAAGCCTAGGATCTATACATTTTTCTCCCCCTTTGGCAACAAGTTACCAAAAAGTTCACAAGAAAATGCATAGTGCTATACGACTCTCAGGCTTGGTCTTCATGAGGTGGTGTAGAGATGACTCCGAGGACGAAAGCATCAGTTGATGTAGCTGGAGCTGGTGGAGTGGCTGCTGGAGCTGGTGGCACTGAACTTGTAGCTGGTGCAGATGATGTAGCTCTGGTGTCTGGAATAGGCACTACAGCAGATCTCTGACCTCTGGGCACTCTAGCAAATGCATCTGTGGTAGACTTGCCCTTCTTCTCCTCCACTTCTTCCTGAAGTTGCTCAACAACTGACTGGATCTCAGTGACCTTGACATCAGGATCATACAATTTCTGCTCTATGATTCTCTCCAAGCTCTACTGGTTTTGAGTTGGGGTGGCCAAACCCTTCTCAATCCTCAAGGTGGAGAAAATCAAGTAGCCAAGCTGATCTTGCTTGGTCTTCAGGAACACTTGAGATGCCTCTTCTGCAGTTAGCATCTTAGCAGCTTTCTCAGACCTTTATTTCTCCCTCTTCTCATGAGCTTGCATAGATGATGGTTCCTCCTCATTCATCTGAACAGTGTTATCTTCAAATTCAGGGTATAGGGGTAGATGTTCCTTATCCAAAAGATATGTGCATGTGCTCATATTTGAGTTGATGAGCTCCTGAATGTGTGGAGCATACCCACAACTCCTCATCTGATCAGAATCAGTCCTTTTGATTGTTTCCATAATCAAGCTCATGACTTTGAATTTTTGAGGTATATCAAATAAGTGCAGCAAGTTAATAGCATGACCTCTGATCATCTTGTGATCACCTGATTTTGGCAGTAGTGTGTGCCTTAGAATCCAGTTGATTGTGGGCAGACCAGACAACAAGTAGTGTACGGATCCAAGCTTGTGAGTTTCCAAGGCTATATCTGTGATCTCTCTGTACATGTGAGCCATAGTTTTGTGGTCTTTTCTTCTTCTTGGCATAGACATCCAAGTCATCTTCACTCTCCTTTGGAGCATTGATCAATTCAGCCCATTCTTCAACTGTGGATTGGTACCTTGTACCTTCAGACACCCATACAATCTTCCCATCTGGGTAGAACTGAGTTTTGGAGTAAAACTGCATGATGAGCTCATCATTCCACTTCGTGAGCTTATGGGCAACAAAGTCATCAACTCCACAAGCCTTGAAGCTGTCATAAACTCCTGGGAAGTATTCTTCGTTCTCCTTGATGTAATCCCAGTCGATCCATCTCATGTCACATACAATGGGCTTCTTGTCAAGCAAAATAGTTTCATAAAAGTCCTGTTGCTACTTTGTGTGAAATCTGTAGTCAACTGTTGTCCTTCTCCTCACAGCATAAGGATCTGATTGTCTCCACAATCTCAGTACATCATCCTTTTTGATATGCATGTCTTCAGCAACTGGATGAGCATCATTGTGGTCAGGAATCTTGGGCTTCAATTTTCTCAACACAAGAGAATCTTCATCTTCTTCAGCAGCTTCATGCACTAGGGCCTTGTTCTTCTCAGATACAGGTATGTTTCTAGTGTTCCTCTTGGGTTTAGACTTGGGTGCTGGTGCAGCATCCTTGGGAGCAGCTTTGGGCTTAGATGGAGCAGCCCCTGACTTGATTGCATCTCCCATTAACTTCTGAGCTTTAGGAGCTGGTGCGGCATCCTCTTCCTCTTCTTCCATCATTGAGGGCTTTCCAACTACTCTGGCCATAGTATTCTTGACCCTTTCTTTCCTTTTCTTCTCAGCCACAACATGTTCTTTGGGTTCAGATCCCAAAGTTACTTGAGTAGAGGCTCTGGCCTTAGACATTGGGACTCTTCTTGCATGAGCCTTGGTTTTTATTCCTAGATTTGTGGCAATAGTTGTGCCATACTCCTTTTTCATCACTTTCTTCTTAGAAGTGGCCTCATCATCAATAGGCACATAGTCCTCATCTTCATAATCTGAGGTTCTCTTCTTCCTTGTCCTGGTGGCTGCTTTTGGCAAATTGCTGGGTGTGCTCCTGCTACCCTCATCTCAGGTACTGGAGGGACTAGTGCCCTCACTCATATGAACTTGCTCCTCAGACTTGTTCTGACTATCACTCTGATCTGACATGATGGAAACTCTGACAGCAGACCCTGTGAATAGATCTAGATGAGGTAGAGTAGATGAGCATCACAAAGCATAGAGGTTTTTGCAAAAAAGATTGAGTCAAAAACTTAGTTTTAGTTTTCCACAGAAAGCATTTCGAAGCTACCGATTTGTAAACTCGGTGATACCGAAGCAGCTTTTGGAACCTAAACTAGTGAACTCGGTAAGACCGAGTCACAATTCGGTGGCACGGAGACTGCTAGGGTTTCACAGAGAATCGATCTCGGTCACACCGATTTGCAATTCTTGGTCGGACCGAGAATCACATATGCAATGGCCTAAGTCAAATCGGTGAGACTGATATCTACAACTCGGTCGGTCCGAGATGAATTCGGCGGAAACCTAACCCTAAATTTTCAATCCAAAACTAATCTATGGAGTAGTTTTTCTCGATAGGAAGATTTCAAACGTGGCAAGATTCATGACAATGCAATGTGCTAGGAATCAGAGTTAAGAATAGCACAAAGTTCAAATCCATACCCTAATGCAGCGATGGACTTGCTACGACGGCAACAGCGGAGCAGAATCCCGTTGACGGCGGCGGAAACCAGCAGCGGGAGGATGCTGGCGACGAGGAAGACAATCCAAACACCCGAGGAGGCAGAACAGGCTGTGCGCAGGCAAAGGGTTTCAAAATATTTTCCAAAATTTGACTCGTAAGTATATATAGCCTGACCATGTCGGTGTGACCGAGTGGAACAACTCGGTGGCACCGAGATGCAAAACTATGAGCAGTTACTGCAACTCGGTGTGACCGAAAGGTTCTAATCGGTTGCACCGAGATTCAAAACCTAGATCAACTTAGTGATCTCGGTATGACTGGAATGGATTTCTCGGTCAGACCGAAACGCACAATGATGTTTTGGAATTTTAAGTCTATGACAAATCGGGGACTCCAAGTGCTCCTCACATAGAGTGGTTCGAATCTGACTTGATTAAACTTTGTGATGTAGCATGAATAGAGTTTGAGACGAGAAAAGCATAGATAGCTAGAGAAGGTTCTTAGGCATTCTTGTCCATCCACTTGGCAAAAGGAAAGAAACCAAACAATCAAAACAACAAGTGGATGTCCTCGAATGAGTCAAATATGCAACCAACATGCTCACACAATAAAATGGCAAATGAAATATGTGGCAAAGCATGCACAACCTATTCTAGCATCTATCAAGCAATTGGCGATAACTAGGTCATCTATATATGAGTATATTGACATATGAGTCAAATGAGAACATTTGATCATAGGTCATTCTCATCGTTTAAGCACAAGTGGGGTTACCACTTTTACATAAAGCATTGTTGTGTTCACACCATTAGAGTTGCTTTAGCTCAATTCTTAGAGTAAAGCTCCCCTAGATGTGAGATCCCCCCTAAGAGGGATGAACTAACCTTGGGTTTTGTCGATGATGGCTTCATGTAGGTGTTGAAGATGTGGATGCTTGTCACATCCCTAGTTCTGGTATGACCTAGACTAGCTAGTCATTTGTGCATCATGTTTAAATTCCATTTAATTTTGAAATGGGGATTTGTGAAACCCTCAGAATCATTTTTGGAAATGACCCAAATAAAAATTGCTCCAAAAAGGTCCAAGAAAATGCTCATGTGGCTCTCTGAAAATATTGGACAGAGATAAAAATCAAACCAATATTTTTAAGAGCCCATAAGTATTTATTTTGGGCATTTGGAATTAATGCATAAATATTTGCATTGGATATATATTTGTTATATATATAATATATGTCCAAAAATTATGCCATTTGTTGAGGAGCTCTGGAATAATAACACTAGTTCCTACAAAAATTAGCATAAGTAAATAAATTGATTTAATATTATTATTAAATCAAAACAAATGTCAGAAAAATAGAAAAGAAAAATAAAAGGGAGAAGAGACTTACCTAGCGCTTACCTCCATGTGCAGCCCGTTCCTGTGCGGCCTGGCCGGCCCAGTTGGCCAGCCCAGCCCACCTGGCCTCCTCCTCTGTCGTCTTCCTCCCCCTCGCCCAAGTAGCTGCGTGCCCGCGCCACAGCCGGCCGCGGCCACGCGCCCGGCCACCTCCTACTTCTCCCCCTCGTCGCCTGGATCACCCGCGCGATGCCACGCACGCTCCGCACCTCTCTCACTCTCTCTCGCTCTCCCTCCTCCCCTGGTTCTTCTCTCCCGACCGCCCGAACGCGCCGTCGCCACCGCTCGCTGTAGCCGTAGCCACCGCGCCCCTCGAGAGCATTTGAGCCGTCCCCGAGCTCCGCGCCGTCGTCCTCGTCCTCTCCGTCAAGCCACGCGTCGCCGGACGCCCCGTGGAGCCGTCACCGCCGTCGTCTTCGTCATCGGCCGCCGGAGATCGCCACCGACATGCCGTCGTCTCCGATCCGTCCCCGAGTGCGCTGAGATCACCGAAGGACTCGCCGTGAGCTCCTCTACCGAACCCCTCTTCTCCCCCTCGTTTTTGCGCTCCGTAGCTCCCGTTCCCCACCACGGCCGTAGCACCTCGCCGCCGGCCATGTCACCACCGCAGCCACACCTTCGGGCATCTGCAACTGAGCAAGCCACCGTGGTCATCACGTCTCCAGGAGACGAACGCGACCAACCCCGGCCCCTGCCGTGCACCGTAGCCCCTTCTCCCCTCCTCGCCGAACTCCGGTCGCCACCCAGGTGGTCGCCGTCGACGATATAGGCCGTCTCCGGTGAAACGGACACCACTGGATGCGCGCGAGCCTGGGCTTCGCGTAGGTGCTCTCCGCCGCGGGATGGGTCGCTGGAGCGACGATCCCGTGGCCCTCCGCCACGTCTGGCCTCACCGGCGTTGAGTCGCCGGCAGCTTTGACCTGTTTGACCCGGGGTTTGACTTCCCTGGGGTCAACAACACGTGGGCCCCGCCCCTGACTAAATTAGCTTAGGACTAATTACCCCTGCTGACACTGATCAGTGGGCCCAGTGCCGCTAATCCTTTAATTAAGATAAAACTAACCCCTCAGTTTAACCCGTGTCACTGACGTGTGGACCCCACACGTCAGGTTTGACCAGTCAGCGTTGTTGACTTGCTGAAGCAAGCATGACGCAGTGCTGACGCAATTATTTATTTTCTGGATTTAAATTTAATCAGGAAATTCCAGAAAATTAGCAAAACTTCAAAAAAAATCATAGAAATTCAACCCTAGCTCAGATTGAGATAATTTATATATGAAAAATTATCAGAAAAATGCAATCTATCCATCTGTACTAGTTTCATGCATGACAAACCAACTTATACCTACTGTATAAGTGAAAACATGTAAATGGCATTTATAAGAGCTTAATTTGGAGTTGCATTTGAACTCTTGGTTCAAATGAACTTCAACCAAATGATTGCTAGATGCATTAGCACAAACCACATCACATCTTCATGCCATGTTCATGCATCATATTGTTGCATATGCTTGTGTTTTGATTGTCGACACCGTTCCTTCTCGATAGGTCCTGCTCCAGAGACCGTTCCAGAGTACCTGTCTGAGGAGCAGTGCCCCCTTGTTGATCTACCAGGCAAGCAAACCCCCTTGTTCATTCCGATACAATCCTACTCTCTCACTCCTGCTCCCAGTTATTGCATTAGGACAACAACGATTCATCTGCTACTTTGTGCTGCGGTAGTTGAACCCATTCCTCTGCATGACCTGTCATTGCCACAGTAAATAGTTGAAACCCACTAGCATGTGTAGGAGTTGATTGAAGCCATTGTTGTGTTCTTACCATGCTATGCCTGCTATTGCTTAGAGTGTGTCAGGTCTGATTCATTGGGAATGAATTGGAGTGCAGTGCTCTTGTTCTGATGTTGAGAGTGAAGTGTGTGAACACGATTTGGTAAAGGTAGCGGTGAGAGGCCATGTAGGAGTACATGGTGGGTTGTCTCACTGGAACTGTCCTTAAGCACTGAGTTCTATGTATGTTGTCCAATGACTCGATACTACCACACATTGGGCTCCGGGCGCTCCAAGCACTCTCGACTTATTAACCAACTTGATCTCTGTCCAGGAGTTGCAACTAGTTTCTGGTGTTTGTAGGTAGTGCTATTTTTCTACCAAGTGGCACCCGACGGGGTGGGCTTGGGACAGACTAGGCACACGTGGCCTGGTGTACCGAGTGGCACCCAGATGGTGGGCTCGGAAACCCTGCACACATCATTTGGGGCCGTGAGCGAAACCCCGTCCGGATCTCCTTGCGGATGGAACCTGAATAGGCGATAAACCTGGACTAGAGTCTTGTGTGGTTAGTTAGGTCGTGGCCAACACCCTCGCCAGGCTTCCGCTTGAAGGTTGCCGAGTTACATGACGTGTACATGGCGGTAAGTGGCAAGAGTGTGTGTGAAGAAGTACACCCCTGCAAGGTTAACATGATCTATTCGAATAGCCGGGTCCACGGTTATGGACTTCTTGGATCCTTACATGGTACATAGACAACTTGAAGTGGATACTCTAAAATGCTCAAGACAAGTGTGAGTGCTATGGATGGCTTTCCCGTAGGGAGACGGGGATGAATCCATAGTAGTGTATTGTGTGGTGATTAGTGGACTCGTGTACGTTTTCTCACGTCAAGAGTTTCTCGTAGTCGTAGAACAGGATAGCCACTGAGTCAAAGCTGGCTTGCTGCAACTAAACCCCACATTACCCTCTTGATACAAATGCATGTATGATAGGATCTGATGTAAGTCTTGCTGAGTACCTTTGTACTCATGTTGCTTTATTTATGTTTTTGCAGTGGAGACTTCAGTCTTACTAGTTTCCGTGGACATCGACAAGTAGCTTGTACCTCAGCTACGATCTTGATCGGATGTTGTAGATAGTCAGGCTCTTCAGCCTTTTTCATTTGTAGATGTCTGTACTCAGACATGTAATGCTTCCGCTTGTTGCTTGTATGCTCTGTATGATGGGTCTTGTGACCCCTGTTTGCAATAAATGCTATGTTGGCTCTTTGAGCCTTATTTATATGAGTTGTTGAGTTATGTTGTGATGCCATGTTGTACAGCACATACTTGCATGCTATGCGTACGTGTAATGTGTATTGCTATGTGTGGGATCTGACTATCTAGTTGTTTATCCTTAGTTGCCTCTCTTACCGGGAAATGTCCCCTAGTGCTTCCACTGAGCCCTGGTAGCTTGCTACTGCTCCGGAACACTTAGGCTGGCCGGCATGTGTCCTTCTTCGTTCCTGTGTCTGTCCCTTCGGGGAAATGTCACGCAGTGTCTACCGGAGTCCTGTTAGCCTGCTACAGCCCGGTTTACCGGAGTCCTGCTAGCCCAGTTGCTACAGCCTGGATTCACTCGCTGATGACCGACACGTTCGATGCTGGGTCATGTATGCCTGTCCATGTAAGTTAGTGCCACTTTGGGTTCACGACTAGCCATGTCATCCCGGGTTCTTTTTCATATGGATGCTAGCGACACTATCATATACGTGTGCCAAAAGGCGCAAACGGTCCCGGGCATGGTAAGGCGACACCCGTGGGAATACCGTGTGTGAGGCCGCAAAGTGATATGAGGTGTTACATTCTAGATTGGTGTGGCATAGAATCGGGGTCCTGACAGCTTTGGTATCAGAGCCTGACTGCCTGTAGGATTACCAAGCCAAACTGGTCGAAGTTGAGTCTAGAAATTCTTTAGTTATGTAAGGGAATTGATTGTAGGAAGGAATGTAAGGCTCTTTTTACTCCTTATACCTCATGGCCTTCTGATCTGAGTCATCCTATCTTTCCTGCGGGGTTAATGAACTAGGCTTTCTCTTCCGTCTATCAGGATCACGTGTTACTACTCCGTAGTCCCATAGGATTGGTTGATCAGAGTCATACCCCAGTTTTCGAGTACTTCCAGTGTAGCCTATTTAGTATGATCTCATAACCTTGACTGGTGATGTTGAGTATGTTACTACCCCATTGTTGGCAGGATGTCTCATTCTGAGCATTTTACTGTCGTTATGCTGCCGGAATTGCCCTAGGAGTTTGAGAGATACTATTTCCTTGTCCTACATTCTACAGTCTATAGTTGATGCTGATCCGTCCTTGGTTTCATTTCTTAGGATGTCATCAGCTAAGCGAAGTTCTGTTGCTCGTAGCCAGAACCACGGAGATGGTAGAGATGAGGATCCTCCTGACCCGCCTTCATTGGCAGAGTTCATGTTAGAGATGGAGAGGAACAAGCGTGAGTCTAACCGCCTGTTGGCACGCATCGAGGAGAACACCGCACATCGGTTCAAAGATTCTGTAACCATTCATGACTTCATTCGCTTGCACCCACCCACCTTTCATCATTCTATTGAGCCACTCGATGCAGATGACTGGCTCCGTAGCATCACTCATAAGCTACGTTCCGCGAACGTAGTTGAAGATGACAAGGTCACCTATGCCACATACCACCTGGAAGGTCCTGCTAGTCTTTAGTGGCAGAACTATGAGGCTATGCTTCCAGCTGGCCAAATTCCTACCTGGAGAGATTTCACTGAGGCTTTTCGCGAGCATCACATTCCTGAAGCCCTCATCGATCGTAAGAGAGAAGAGTTCTGTAGTTTCACCCAGGGTAAGATGGCTGTTGATGCTTATAGTAGAGAGTTTGAGAACCTTGCCCGCTATGCTACAGAAGAAGTGTCCACGGACGCCAAGAAGCAGGCTAGGTTCCGGAAGGGTCTCAACCCCAAGTTGCATCGTGATCTTCACCTGCATCATTGTGATACATTCCAGGCTCTTGTGAACAAGGCCATTAATGCAGAAACAGCTCAGCTCACTTACGAGGAGTCTCGTAAGCACACCCATGATTTGGGATCTTCTTCCAGTTCTAGTTCTCAGAAGCGCCGGATTTGGGTTCCAAACTCCGCTCTTCCTTCCGGATATGCACCGAGGCCATCCCATGTGGTGCCTTCCCCAGCTCAGTCGTATGTTCCACCCAGGCCTACTGGTAGACCGCTTGTCAGTGCGGGTCCACGTCCAACTTCAGGGACTTGCTTCACATGCGGGAAGCCAGGGCACTATGCACGTGAATGCTCTCAGGCCAGTTATGCTCCACCCCAGTCCGAGAAGACTATGGGTTGTGTTAAGCCATCAAGAAAGACGATCAGTGCCAAGGCAGCTCCCACTGAACATGGACGTGTGCATCACGTCTCAGCTAAAGACGCTCATGATGATCCGGATGTCGTTCTTGGTACACTCCTTGTCAACTGTCATCCAGCATCGGTTCTATTCGATACTGGAGCATCTCACTCCTTCATTTCTGAAGGCTATGCTCGTTTGCACGACATGTCATTTTGTGACATGCCAACTCCGCTTGAAATCCATACCCCAGGGTCTAGATGGCAGACCACCAGAATCAGCCATGGTAATGAAATCCTTGTTGATAGACTTGTATTTCTTGCATCACTTGTAGCCCTCAAGTCCTCAGATATTAACATCATCTTGTGTATGGACTGGATGACAGCTCATCATGCCAAGATTGATTGTTACACAAGATCTATTCAGCTTACACACCCATCTGGCAAGATAGTCACTGTCTCCACTAGAGTTGCAAAGCGTCAGCTCTATTCTCTTAATGCCAGCCCTCTTCCAGACCTTGAAGATATCCCGGTAGTCCGTGACTTTCCGGATGTCTTTCTAGAGGAACTGCCAGGTGTTCCACCTGACAGAGATGTAGAGTTCGTCATAGATCTTATCCCAGGAACCGCTCCAATTTCTAGGAGACCTTACAAAATGGCACCTTTAGAACTAGCCGAGCTTAAGAAACAACTTGATGAGTCCTTGCAAAAGGGTTTCATCCATCCTAGTTCTTCTCCTTGGGCTTGCCCCGTCCTCTTCGTCAAGAAGAAGGATGGTACGGACCGGATGGTTATAGATTATCGTCCCGTTAATTTGGTCACGATAAAGAACAAGTATCCGCTCCCCAGGATCAACGATCTGTATGATCAGCTCGCTGGATCCTCAGTCTTTTCCAAGATGGATTTGAGGTTAGGCTACCACCAAATCAAGATCAGAAATGGGGACATTCCTAAGATGGCTTTTGTCACTCGTTAGGGTCAGTACGAGTACACCGTCATGTCCTTCGGTCTAACCAATGCTCCAACCATATTCTCCCGCTTGATGAACTCGATCTTCATGGAGTACTTAGATAATTTCGTCGTGGTTTACCTCTATGATATTCTTATTTACTCGAAGAACGAGGAAGAGCATGCCGAACATCTTAGACTTGTGTTAGAAAAACTCAGGGAGCATCGCCTTTATGCCAAGTTCTCCAAGTGTGAATTTTGGTTGCCAGAAGTGACCTATCTAGGCCACGTGATTTCTGGTAAGGGCATTGCTGTCAATCCCGAGAGAGTTAAGGCCGTTCTTGATTGGACTCCACCTGAAACCGTTTAACAAGTTAGGAGTTTCCTTGGTCTAGCCAGCTATTGTCGCCGCTTTGTTGAAAACTTCTCTAAAGTGGCCAAACCCCTCACGGAACTTCTTAAGAAGGATAAAAAGTTTGAGTGGTCCCCACAGTGTGAGTGCAGTTTTCAGGAACTGAAAAGACGCCCGACTTCTGCTCCCATACTGGTGCCACCGGATTTCACTAAAGACTTTGTTATCTACTACGATGCCTCACGACAGGGACTAGGTTGTATTCTTATGCAGGATCGTCATGTGATTGCCTATGCATCTCGATAGTTGCATCCCCATGAGGAGAATTATCCTACACATGATCTAGAGCTTGCAGCCTTAGTCTATGCACTCAAGACCTGGCGACATTACCTTCTTGGTAAACATTGCGAGATCTACACTGATCACCAGAGTCTCAAGTATATCTTCACACAACCAGATTTGAACCTTAGGCAAAGACGTTGGTTGGAGTTGATCACAGATTATGATCTAGGGATTACCTACACCCCAGGCAAAGCCAATGTCATGGCTGATGCTCTAAGCCGTAAATACTATTGCAACAATCTCATGTTGCAGCAAGGCCAACCACTTCTCCATGAGGAATTCTGTAAGCTTAACCTTCACATGGCTCCCCATGGATTCCTTTCTACCTTGGTGGCGAAACCTGATCTTGAGGATCGGATTGTCGCTGCTCAAAAGCAAGACACAGGAATTTCTCGGATCAAGAGAAACATTAAGAAGGGAGTTGGTGGATGTTTCTCTATGGATGATCGTGGTGTTATTTTCTTTGAGAATGGTTTGGTGGTTCCCAAGAATCAACATCTGCGACATTTGATTCTTAAGGAGGCGCATGAATCTCCTCTCACGATTCATCCCGGTAGTACTAAGATGTATCAGGACCTACGCCAGAGGTTCTGGTGGACTAGGATGAAGAGTGAAATCGCTTAGTTTATTGCTAACTGTGATGTTTGTCGTCGCATTAAGGCAGAGCATCAAAGACCTGCTGGCACCCTTCAGCCTTTAGCTATTCCTGAGTGGAAATGGGATAAAGTTGGTATGGATTTCATCACCGGCTTTCCCAGGACCAAGAAAGGGAATAACGCTATCTTCATAGTCGTTGATCGTCTTTCCAAAGTGGCTCACTTCCTTCCTGTTCGAGAGAGTATCACTGCTAGTCAGCTCGCTGACTTATACATTTCTCAGATAGTGTCACTTCATGGTGTTCCACTAGAGATCAATTCAGACCGTGGTAGTCTTTTCACTTCTCATTTTTGGGAGAGTTTCCAAACTGCCATGGGAACCCATCTTTCCTTCAGCACTGCATTCCACCCTCAGTCGAGTGGTCAGGTGGAAAGCGTCAACCAAATTCTCGAAGACATGCTTAGAGCTTGCGTTATCTCATTCGGTATGGATTGGGAGAAATGTCTTCCTTTCGCCGAGTTTGCTTATAACAATAGCTATCAATCCAGTCTCAAGAAAGCTCCTTTTGAGGTTCTCTATGGACGAAGATGTCGAACACCTTTGAACTGGTCAGAAACCGGTGAAAGACAATTCTTTGGACCGGACATGATGCAGGAGGCAGAAGAGCAAGTTCGCATCATTCGTGAGAACTTGAAAACAGACCAGTCTCGTCAAAAGAGCCAGTATGATCATCATCATAAGGATATGACTTATGAAGTTGGCGACAAAGCTTATCTTTGGGTTACTCCCCTGAAGGGTACCCATCGTTTCGGTATCAAGGGCAAGTTGGCTCCTCGTTACATTGGTCCTTTTCGCATTCTTGCTAAACGAGGAGAGGTTGCCTACCAGTTGGAACTACCCCCACATCTTTCCAGAGTTCATGATGTCTTCCACGTCTCTCAACTCAGGCGTTGCTTCTCGGATCCTATCCGCGGAGTGGACCACGAAACGCTTGATCTCCAAGATAACCTCACATACCGAGAGTACCGGGGGTTTGACCTGTTTGACCCGGGGTTTGACCTCCCTGGGGTCAACAACACGTGGGCCACGCCCCTGACTAAATTAGCTTAGGACTAATTACCCCTGCTGACACTGACCAGTGGGCCCAGTGCCGCTAATCCTTTAATTAAGATAAAACTAACCCCTCAGTTTAACCCGTGTCACTGACGTGTGGACCCCACACGTCAGGTTTGACCAGTCAGCGCTGTTGACTTGCTGACGCAAGCATGACGCAGTGCTGATGCAATTATTTAGTTTCTGGATTTAAATTTAATCAGGAAATTCCAGAAAATTAGCAAAACTTCAAAAAAATCATAGAAATTCAACCGTAGCTCAGATTGAGATAATTTATATATGAAAAATTATCAAAAAAATGCAATCTATCCATCTGTACTAGTTTCATGCATGACAAACCAACTTATACCTACTGTATAAGTGAAAACATGTAAATGGCATTTATAAGAGCTTAATTTGGAGTTGCATTTGAACTCTTGGTTCAAATGAACTTCAACCAAATGATTGCTAGATGCATTAGCACAAACCACATCACATCTTCATGCCATGTTCATGAATCATATTTTTGCATATGCTTGTGTTTTGATTGTCGACACCGTTCCTTCTCGATAGGTCCTGCTCCGGAGACCGTTCCAGAGTACCTGTCTGAGGAGCAATGCCCCCTTGTTGATCTACCAGGCAAGCAAACCCCCTTGTTCATTCCGATACAATCCTACTCTCTCGCTCCAGCTCCCAGTTATTGCATTAGGACAACAACGATTCATCTGCTACTTTGTGCTGCGGTAGTTGAACCCATTCCTCTGCATGACCTGTCATTGCCACAGTAAATAGTTGAAACCCACTAGCATGTGTAGGAGTTGATTGAAGCCATTGTTGTGTTCTTACCATGCTATGCCTGCTATTGCTTAGAGTATGTCAGGTCTGATTCATTGGGAATGAATTGGAGTGCAGTGCTCTTGTTCTGATGTTGAGAGTGAAGTGTGTGAACACGATTTGGTAAAGGTAGCGGTGAGAGGCCATGTAGGAGTACATGGTGGGTTGTCTCACTGGAACCGTCCTTAAGCACTGAGTTCTATGTATGTTGTCCAATGACTCGATACTACCACACATTGGGCTCCGGGCGCTCCAATCTCTCTCGACTTATTAACCAACTTGAGCTCTGTCCAGGAGTTGCAACTAGTTTCTAGTGTTTGTAGGTAGTGCTATTTTTCTACCAAGTGGCACCCGACGGGGTGGGCTTGGGACAGACTAGGCACACATGGCCTGGTGTACCGAGTGGCACCCGGATGGTGGGCTCGGGACCCCTACACACATCGTTTGGGGCCGTGAGCGAAACCCCGGCCGGATCTCCTTGCGGATGGAACCCGAATAGGCGATAAACCTGGACTAGAGTCTTGTGTGGTTAGTCAGGTCATGGCCGACACCCTCGCCAGGCTTCCACTTGAAGGTTGCCGAGTTACATGATGTGAACATGGCGGTAAGTGGCGAGAGCGTGTGTGAAGAAGTACAGCCCTGCAGGGTTAACATGATCTATTCGAATAGCCGGGTCCGCGGTTATGGACTTCTTGGATGCTTACATGGTACATAGACAACTTGAAGTGGATACTCTAAAATGCTCAAGACAAGTGTGAGTGCTATGGATGGCTTTCCCGTAGGGAGACGGGGATGAATCCATAGTAGTGTATTGTGTGGTGATTAGTGGACTCGTGTACGTTGTCTCACCTCAAGAGTTTCTCGTAGTCGTAGAATAGGATAGCAACTGAGTCAAAGCTGGCTTGCTGCAACTAAACCCCACATTACCCTCTTGATACAAATGCATGTATGATAGGATCTGATGTAAGTCTTGCTAAGTACCTTTGTACTCATGTTGCTTTATTTATGTTTTTGCAGCGGAGACTTCGGTCTTACTAGTTTCCATGGACTTCGACAAGTAGCTTGTACCTCAGCTACGATCTTGATCGGATGTTGTAGATAGTCAGGCTCTTCAGCCTTTTTCATTTGTAGATGTCTGTACTCAGACATGTAATGCTTCCGCTTGTTGCTTGTATGCTCTGTATGATGGGTCCTGTGACCCCTGTTTGCAATAAATGCTATGTGGGCTCTTTGAGCCTTATTTATATGAGTTGTTGAGTAATGTTGTGATGCCATGTTGTACAACACATACTTGCATGTTATGGGTACATGTAATGTGTATTGCTATGTGTGGGATCTGACTATCTAGTTGTTTATCCTTAGTAGCCTCTCTTACCGGGAAATGTCTCCTAGTGCTTCCACTGAGCCCTGGTAGCTTGCTACTGCTCCGGAACACTTAGGCTGGCCGGCATGTGTCCTTCTTCGTTCCTGTGTCTGTCCCTTCGGGGAAATGTCACGCGGTGTCTACCGGAGTCCTGTTAGCCTACTACAGCCCGGTTTACCGGAGTCCTGCTAGCCCAGTTGCTACAGCCCGGATTCACTCGCTGATGACCGACACGTTCGATGCTGGGTCATGTATGTCTGTCCCTGTAAGTTAGTGCCACTTTGGGTTCACGACTAGCCATGTCAGCCCGGGTTCTTTGTCATATGGATGCTAGCGACACTATCATATACGTGTGCCAAAAGGCGCAAACGGTCCCGGGCATGGTAAGGCGACACCCGTGGGAATACCGTGCGTGAGGCCGCAAAGTGATATGAGGTGTTACATGCTAGATTGGTGTGGCATTGAATCGGAGTCCTGACAATGCTCAATGTTGATGTAGATCATTTGGAGAAATCCATTGGAGTGAGTTGCACTTTCTATACCTACACGGGTTAGTCCCACAAGGAACAAACAAGGATATCCATAGACCTAGAGTGATGCACACACACAATATGATGTCTATGAAAGCATTAGGTTACCTTGTCCCTTGTATTACCAACAAGAGGATTTGTGACTCCATGAACTGGTGCAAGATGTGGAAGTTGATTGCACTTGTCCTCGCCAAAATGATAAGAGTGAGGTATGTTGGCGGAGTCACCCTCAAGAACTCTCTAGTTCTTCTTCGGGATCCGCATCATCTTGATGGGAATCCTTGGAGTTCTAGTCGTACTTTATGAAGTGGAACTTGATGTAATCTTGGGAACCCACTTGACCAAGGCCTTAGGAGCTTCTTCAAATGCATCAATCTCCTCTTGAAGCTTGTCCTTGCCTTTTTGCTTGTGGTCTTGTGGTGGAAGATCATCTTGAGCTTGTGTCCCTTTGAAAGAAGTAGGATCATACTTCTCTTGTTAGGGAACAAACTTCGTCTTGGGGTATTGATCTTCTTCCCACTCAACTCCATTGGCATTGAACTTTCGTTCAAAACGAACACCTTGGTTCTTCCGGTGCCTTCCTTGCTTGCGTACAATTTCCTCGAATTGCTTACTCCCGGCAAGGCTCTTGTAAACACCTTTCTCTATAATTCCCTTCAATAAGCTATTTTCTTTCTCAAGTGTAACTTGGCTAAGAGAATCATTAGTGGAATCAATAGAACTACTAGAAGAAACAATATTGGGTTTAGCATGATTATTGTTACTACTAGAACAAGAATCTTTCTTGTTCTTGTTACTAGACTTGACTTGAGGCATGTAAGTAGATAAGAGTAAACACTTGGCAATGTAAGAAGAACTTTTCTTGCAAAGATCATCATTGATTGCCTTTAAGAACTCATGTTCTTGCTCAAGGTTGAGCTTTTCATAGCGTAACTTCTCATGAGTCCTTAAAAGTTCTCAATGATCTCCTAAGATAGTTTCATGAGCTTACTTAAGAGTGTTTAGTTCTTTAGTTAGGAGCTAAATCTTCTCCTTATCATTGTCATTCGTTTTATCTTGATTAGCATGATTATTTGATGTTTCAGAATAGTATTCATCACTAGAGTTGTCAACAAGTAAATCATCATCACCTAACAAGTCATCTTCATCACTATTCAAATCAACATACTCGGGGTGTGATACCTTTGGGCCTTTATCCATGAAGCATCTTCCAAGTCCTTCATTTGGTTAGTCAAATATGTCGTAGGAGTTGGTTGACACAAGTGCTAGACCGGCAACACCTTCATCTTGAGTATATTCGGAGTCAGAGTGATAGCTTCTCTCGGAGTGATTGTCGGAGTCGGAGCCGGATACCCATTCACCAACATGAGCTTGATGTCTTTGTTTTGTGTAGCTCTTTGATGACTTGTCCTTCCTTTCCGAATCCTTGCTTCTCCGGGATGTTATTCGTTCATAGCGATCATCTCTATTCCTTCTTTCTCTAGATGGTGATTCTTCTCTTCTACTTCTTCTTTTTGGAGAATCTTCTCTTCTTTTGTAGGGAGCCGTACACTCATTGGAATAGTGTCCAGGTATTCCACAATTGTAGCAATTACGCTCACGACTAGAAGATCTTTTGTCATAGTAGGACCTTGACTTGGAACTTCTTTCCTTGCTCCTACTCTTGTAGAACCTTTTGAAGTTCTTCACCATTAGGCTCAATTATTCATTGAAAGTTTGTTTCTCATTTGATGATGTGGGAGCTTCACATGAGGCTTTGTAAGAACCACTTGACTTGTTATGGAGCTCTTCCTTATCCTTGAGTGACATTTCATGAGCAACGATTCTTCCAATGACTTCCGTTGGCTTGAGATCTTTGTAATTGGGCATCATTTGGATCAATGAGCACACAGTATCATATTTTCCATCCAAGGCTCTTAGGATCTTCTTGATGATGAATTTGTCGGTCATCTCTTCACTTCCTAAGCCGGCAATCTCATTTGTGAGGACAACAAGCCTAGAGTACATGTCAGCGACGCCTTCACCATCCTTCATTTTGAACTTGTCAAGTTGACTTTGAAGCACATCCAATTTGGATTCCTTGACGGAGTCGGTACCTTCGTGCATGTCAATCAAAGTATCCCAAATTTCCTTTGCATTCTCAAGACGGCTGATTTTGTTGAATTCTTCGGGGCACAATCCGTTGAAGAGGATATCACAAGCTTGAGCATTGTATTGCAGCATCTTCAACTCTTCCGCGGTAGCTTCACGGTTCGGTTCTCTCCCATCAAAGAATTCACCTTGCAAGCCAATACACACAATAGCCCAAACGGCGGGGTTATGTCCAAGAATATGCATTTTCATCTTAAGCTTCCAACTAGCAAAATTAGTACCATCAAAGTAAGGACCGTACTCTCCTAGGTTGTGAAACCAAGGCTATGACTACCAAAAGCTATCGAAATCAAAGAAAACGGAGACCAAAGCTCTGATACCACTTGTAGGATCAAAAGTATGTCTAGAGGGGGTGACTAGACTACTTGACCAAATAAAAACTTGCCTTTTCCTAATTTTAGTTCTTGGCAGATTTTAGCAACTTAGCACAAGTCAAGCAATCAACCTACACATGCAATTCTAAGAGTATAGCAGCGGAATGTAAAACAATTGCATATGAAGGTAAAGGGGAGGAGTTTGAGAAGGCAAATGCAATTGGAGACACGGATGTTTTTGTCATGGTTCCGATAGGTGGTGCTATCGTACATCCACGTTGATGGAGACTTCAACCCATGAAGGGTAACGGCTGCGCAAGTCCATGGAGGGCTCCACCCACGAAGGGTCCACGAAGAAGCAACCTTGTCTATCCCACCATGGCCATCGCCCACAAATGACTTGCCTCACTAGGGTAGATCTTCATGAAGTAGGCGATCTCCTTGCCCTTACAAACTCCTTGGCTCAACTCCACAATCTTGTCGGAGGCTCCCAAGCGACACCTAACCAATCTAGGAGACACTACTCGCCAAAAGGTAATAGATGGTGTGTTGATCATGAACTCCTTGCTCTTGTGCTCCAAATGATAGTCTCCCCAACACTCAACTCTCTCTCACGGGATTTGGATTTGGTGGAAAGAAGACTTGAGTGGAAAGCAACTTGGGGAAGGCTAGAGATCAAGATTCATATGGTAGGAATGAAATATCTTGACCTCAACACAAGTGTAGGTGGTTCTCTCTCAGAAAATGTATGTTGGAAGTGTACGCATGTTCTGATGGCTCTCTCCATGAATGAAGAGTGGGTGTAGGGGTATATATAGCCTCCACACAAAATCTAACTGTTACACACAACTTACCAATCTCGATGGACCGAATCGTGAAACTCGGTCGGACCGATTTAGAAAATAATGTGACCGTTCAGATTTTTGGTGGGGCCGACATGTCAACTCGGTGGGACCGATGTGGTTAGGGTTAGGGCATAACATAATCTCGGTGAGACCGATTTTGGTAATAAGCTAACCAGAGAGTTGGTTAGGCAAACTCGGTGGGACCGATTCGCTCATCTCAGTTGGACCGAAACGTTACGAAAGGAAAACAGAGAGTTTGCATTGCAATCTCGATGGGACCGACCGCTCATCTCAGTTGGACCGAAACGTTACGAAGGGAAACAGAGAGATTACAATCACATCTCGGTGAGACCAAGATCCCTATTGGTGAGACCGATTTGATTAGGGTTTGTGGCAGTGGTTATGACATCTGAACTCGGTGGCGCCGGGTAGAAAGAATCGGTGGGGCCAAGTTGGACTTTTGGTTTGGGTCATATGTGGATGTGAGAAAGTAGTTGAGGGCTTTGGAGCATATCACTAAGCATTTTGAGCAAGAACCTCATTAAGCAACACCTCATCCCTCCTTGATAGTATTGGCTTTTCCTATAGACTCAATGTGATCTTGGATCACTAAAATAGAAAATGTAGAGTCTTGTGCTTTGAGCTTGAGCCAATCCTTTTGTCCTTAGCATTTTGAGGGATCCACTTTTCTCATCCATACCATGCCAATCAATTGAGCTTTCCTGAAATATTTATCTTGAAATAGCATTATCTCAATGAGCTATATGTTGTTAGGAATTACCAAAACCACCCAGGGATAGTTGCACTTTCAGCCCGTAGCAGCCACGTAAAACTTGCAACAACAAAGTAGAGGACGTCTAACTTGTTTTTGCAGGGCATGTTGTGATGTGATATGGTCAAGACGTGATGATATATAAATTGTTGTATGTGATTATCATGTTTTGTAAAAGTTATCGGCAACTGGCGGGAGCCATATGGTTGTCGCTTTATTGTATGAATTGCAATCGCCATGCAATTGCTTTACTTTATCACTAAGCGGTAGCGATAGTCATAGAAGCAATAGTTGGTGAAACGACCATGATGCTTCGAATGAAGATCAAGGTGTCAAGCCGGTGACAATGGTGATCACGATGGTGCTTGGGAGATGGAGATCAAAGGCACAAGATGATGATGGCCATATCATATCACTTATATTGATTGCATGTGATGTTTATCCTTTATGCATCTTATTTTGCTTAGTTTGGCGGTAGCATTATAAGATGATCTCTCACCAAATTCCAAGGTATAAGTGTTCTCCCTGAGTACGCACCGTTACGACAGCTCATCGTGCCGAGACACCACGTGATGATCGGGTATGATAAGCTCTACATTCACATAGAATGAGTGTAAGCCAGTTTTGCACACGCAGAATACTCGGGTTAAACTTGACGAGCCTAGCATATGCAGATAAGGCCTCAGAACACGAGAGACCAAAAGGTCGAGCGTGAATCATATAGTAGATATGAACAACATAGAGATGTTCACCATTGAAAACTACTCCATCTCACGTGATGATTGGACATGGTTTAGTTGATTTGGATCATGTGATCATTTAGATGGCTAGAGGGATGTCTATCTAAGTGGGAGTTCTTAAGTAATATGATTAATTGAACTTTAATTTATCATGAACTTAGTCCTGATAGTATTTTTCAAATTATGTTGTAGATCAATAGCTCGCGTTATAGCTTCCCTATGTTGTTTATATGTTCCTAGAGAAAACTAAGTTGAAAGATGTTAGTAGCAATGATGCGGATTGGGTCCGTGATCTGAGGAGTATCCTCATTGCTGCACAGAAGAATTATGTCCTTGATGCACCGCTAGGTGACAGACCTATTGCAGGAGAAGATGCAGATGTTATGAACGTTTGGCTAGCTCAATATGATGACTACTTGATAGTTTAGTGCACCATGCTTTACGGCTTAGAACCGGGACTTCAAAAACATTTTTGAAATGTCACGGAGCATATGAGATGTTCCAAGAGCTGAAATTGGTATTTCAGACTCATGCCCGTGTCAAGAGGTATGAGACCTCTGACAAGTACTTTGCCTAAAATATGGAGGAGAATTTCTCAACTAGTGAGCATGTGCTCAGAATGTCTGGGTACTACAATCACTTGAATCAAGTGGGAGCTAATCTTCCAGATAAAATAGTGATTGCCAGAGTTCTCTAGTCACCATCACCAAGTTACTGGAACTTTGTGATGAACAATAGTATGCAAGGGATGACGAAAACGATTCCTGAGATCTTCGTGATGCTGAAATCGATGAAGGTAGAAATCAAGAAAGAGCATAAAGTGTTGATGATTAAACAAGACCATTAGTTTCAAGAAAAGGGAAAAGGGAAAGAAAGGGAACTTCAAGAAGAATGACAAGCAAGTTGTCACTCCCGTGGAGAAGCTCAAAGCTGGACCTAAGCCTAAAATTGAGTGCTTCTATTGCAAAGGAAATGGTCACTGGAAGTGGAACTGCCCCAAATATTTGGCGGATAAGAAGGATGGCAAAGTGAACAAAGGTATATTTGATATACATATTATTGTTGTGTACCTTACTAGTGCTCATAGTAATCCTTGGGTATTTGATACTTGTTCGGTTGCTAAGATTAGTAACTCCAAACTGGAGTTGCAGAATAAATAGAGACTAGTTGAGGATGAAGTGACGATGAGTGTTGGAAGTAGTTCCAAGATTGATATGATCATCATTGAGCACTCCCTATACTTTCAGGATTAGTGTTGAACCTAAGTAAATGTTATTTGGTGTTTGCATTGAGCATGAATATGATTAGATCATGTTAATTGCAATACGGTTATTCATTTAAGACAAAGAATAATTGTTATTCTATTTACATGAATAAAACCTTCTATGGTCATACACACAATGCTAATGGTTTATTGAATCTCGATCGTGGTAATACACATATTCATAGTATTGATGCCAAAAGATGCAAAGTTGATAATGATAGTGCAACTTATTTGTGGCACTACCATTTGGGTCATATCGGTGTAAAGCGCATAAAGAAACTCCATAAAGATGGACTTTTGGAATCACTTGATTATGAATCATTTGATACTTGCGAACCATGCCTTATGGGAAAGATGACTAAAACTCCGTTCTCCGGAACAATGGAACGAGCTAGTGACTTATTGGAAATAATACATACCGATGTATGCGGTCCAATGAGTGTCCATGCTCGTGGCGGGTATCAGTATTTCCTGACCTTCACACATGATTTGAGCAGATATGGGTATATCTACTTAATGAAACACAAGTCCGAAACATTTAAAAAGTTCAAAGAATTTCAAAGTGAAGTGGAGAATCATCGTAACAAAGAAATAAAGTTTCTATGATTGTCGGATATCGGGTTCCAGCAAAACCCTTAAGGTTCGAACTCTGGGGTGCGCACAAAGATCTTCTCCCTACTGATCTGCGCTCCAAAACCTCGCCGCAATTCTAAGCTAGCACGATGAACAACACAAGGGACACGAGGTTTATACTGGTTCGGGCCACCGTTGTGGTGTAATACCCTAATCTAGTGTGTGGTGTGATGGATTGCCTCTGGGAAAGATGATGAACAGTACATAGGAAGAACAGCCTCGCGAGGGGTGTTCTTGAGCTAGCACGGTGTTTTCTTAGGGAAGGGACCCTCCTCCTCTATTGTGGTGGCTATCTCTATATATAGAGGCCCTGGTCCTCTTCCCAAATATTGAGCGGGAAGGGAGCCAACAACGGCCATTTTGAAGGGGGACAGCTAGTACAAGCTATCCTGACTAAAGTCGGTCTTCCACTGCGAAAGGCACTGGTGATGACGTTGTCTTGGGCTCCATGGTGATCTCCGTCCTACCGCTCTGCTGGTCTTGGTCTCGTTGCACCAATATGGAAACCTTTGCCTGATGCCTCGGTACTCCGTGCCTGCGCTTGCCCCCTTTGCACCAAAGAGGAAACGAGGACACTGCGTAGGCTTGCGCCCACCTGGTGCCCGCGTGGCGCCCGCCTGGTCTTGATCGTCATGGCTTGCGTCACGAGCACCTCACGAGGTACTCCTTGCCTTGATCTCTTCGCCTCCTCGCGAGCCTGCCTGGTGAGGCCGCCGCTGAGGAAGCCTTGTGTCATCCGCCCCACGAGGCTTGGTCCCTCGCGAGGGTCTTGAACTTGGGTTGATGAAGATGGGCCATACTGGGCCATTGCTTGAGCCATGCCGCAGGCCGCAGGCAGGCAAGTCTGGGGACCCCCATTCCCAGAACGCCGACAGTAGCCCCCGGGCCCAAAGCGCGCTCGGACTTGGCCTAGCAGCGAAGCCAAAGGGCAAGTGCAGAGTGCCGCGGACCCCAACAGCCTGCGGCCTTGGTCGCCGCGTGGCGGTTGATTGGACGTGGGTGTCTCTGTTTCCCCACGCTGCCTCAGCAACTGCCCAATTTGACAAGTCCCTGTTGCATGCAAAAAGAGTCATGATTACCTGTGATCGTGGAGGCCGGCGGTTGGCCTCCTCTGGATTATAAGTATGGAGAGGCATAAGCTCCTGTTGCCCATCTCCTCTTGCTCCGCCTGCTTCTTCTCCCTTTCTCCTCCTCTACTCTCGACGTTAATGGCACCGATCCGCCAGTTCTCAGCCAAGGAGAAAGGAAAGGCCCCCCGGGAGGGGCCTGACCCGCTCCCACCGAAGAAACGGCCGGTCTCTGGACGCTGGGAAGACGCCGCGGGGCCAAAGATGATGAGCCCTTGGTACGAGCGGCCGCCTCCTGGGTTCCTGCTGCCCCTATACGCCCGGGCAGAGGGCCCTAGAGAAGGAATCGCCGAGCGAAACCACCCGCGCCGTCGGCAAGGCCGACGAGCTGTGGGGGTGCACGCCGTTGCTCCTGGAGTCCATGCCGCAGACTCTTCGCGAGCTCATGCTCCACGCCGCGATGCCCCCAAGCACCTGGATCCACTTTCCTCCCTTCTTCACCTTCGGGATCCCGCCGAGGGGGCCGACTGCGGTACTCCGGCGACCGGAGCGGAGGTTGAAGTTGTCGCTCCAGGCAAGGTCTACATGACCCAAGGCTGGGGCGAGATCGCCCGGGTCTACGGAATAGGGGGAGCCCTCGTGATTCATTTAGAATACGATGGCGCCTCCTTGATGCTCTTCAAGGTCTTCGATGCAGAGGGCCGCCGGCTGGAGTGCTGCCCCAGAGGAGGCAGCTAGGCCTGCCACCCGCTTCCCCAACAGCTCCTCTGGCAGCTGTGGCGATGCTTGGGAGTCCAACGACTCTCCCGAGCTCTTCACGACTTTGGAGACGAGCGACGCCAGCTACGTGCCCTCGAGCTCGCGTCGTGGCTGGAGCAAGGCGGCTGCACAAGGCCGCCAGCATGGCTGATCTAGATGGGGTTGGCGCCGGCCTCCCGTGGCCCACTGTTGATGATGACGTCAGCCACGGAGGCGTGTGTAGTTAGGGCTCCTTAGGATTCACACCTTTAGTTCCCTACGAGGAATTAAGAAAAGACCCTATGGGGGCATGTAAAGGGTCTGCAATGTCTTTTGTAGATAGTATCCTTATTACGGAGCGGTGCAAATGCATGTCCTGTTCCGGCTTGGCTCCCCCTTCCTAACCTCGCAACGACTTGGTGCTCTATGCTGACAGGTCCCGGTCCCCAGGCAAGCTTCAGCCTTCGCTGGTATGCTAGGTCGCGATGCCGTGGTCAAGACCATGAGGTGAGCGGCCCGAGGTCCAGTAAGAGCCCCTGAGGCGCGATGCTCAGGAGGTCCCCTTTAGCGCTCAAGCGGCCACCGAAAGGTGAGAAAGGAAGGCAACGTCGCTGTCATAGAGCCGCATTAAGTGGAGGTTTTGTGTCGCATCAATTAGCTATTCCAGGGGCGAGACTTATCTCGAAAGCATGGAGTTGTTCATTCGCGAGGCGTCGGACTAGCGCATCTGCAGCTGGGATGTAGCTGGGTCAGGCCTTCGCGAGCTTCCCCTCTCTTCCCCGCACTCTCCTTCGTGCTCTACATCCCTAGGTCACGGCCCTTGAGCAAGCTCAGCCGCCGCTGGTATTCTATGTCATGATGCCGTAGACAAGGCCAGGGGGTGAGGGCTGGAGAGCCAGTAAGAGCTCCTGAGTCGCGATGCTTAGGAGCACCCCTTTTAACGCGCAAGCGGATCACGGGGGCAAGAGAGAGAGAGAGAGAGTTCGCGATGCCCCCCGTTTTAGGCCTCAAGAAGTTCCTGTAAACCAACACGAGAAAAGCACGGGTTGCCATTACGATTGCCGGCCGGCCATTGGTTGCTCCGAGAGTGTGGTGAGGGCACTGAGGGCCTGGTGAGGTGATGCTTGCGGGGCTGCCGCGGGCCAGAGCTCGACCACTCAGATTTATCAACGATGCAGGGACGGACCCATGCACAAGCGTCGTGCCAGTGTGAGCGGCTCCAAAGGTAGGTGTCAATTGAGCTGGCGATTATCACAGGCAGGTTAAGCATGAAAGGCAAATCATATTAGATAGATGCAGGAAGGATACATGCCACTGGGTCAGGCCCGAGCGGCTTGGGGATGATGCAGCCCGAGGGGCGTCCCCAGCAAGATAAACTAAAGACATAAGCAAAAGGGATACATGCTGCAGGGACAAACCCATGCGACCTAGGAATGATGCAGCCCTGAGGGCGCTCCCAGCTGAAATGAACTCAAAAGATGTCACCTAGTATCATTGTAGAGGGGGTGCTGAATATGCGCGGTGAAGAGACCGACCCTCACGAGCCACTAGAGCCCTGAGCCTCGGGAGGCTCTGGGGGTCTAGGCGGTTCCTCGAGGACCATCTTCGTCTCCGACAGGACCGCATGGTGCTTGGCCTCCTGAGCTGCCAGAATGCTCCGCAGATGATGCTGGTGAGTGGCAGCCGCATTCGGCAGGCCGAAAGGCATGCGTACGTAGCTGTGCGGCGGACCCTCACAACGTCCCACACGCGAAGGCCAAGAGCGCTCCTGAGACGCGGCTCGGCTGAGCCCTGTGTAGTCGATGCAAACGCGCAGCCAGCCATCCTCGCCTGGATGGGGAGCTACGCCAGGCAGACGGCGATCACCGCGTATGACTCTTGATTCCTGCAGCTCCTGAGTGGTTTTGATGATGAACTCCTGAGGGTTGGGCCTTCCTTGCCCTGTGCCTTCCTGAGGGAAACATTCCGCAAAGCACGCGTCCAAGTGGTGCCCGAGCGCCTCCCTCGTGATCTTGGCAAAGTCTGAGGCCCTCCAGAAGAGAGCCCCGAGCCTTGCCCGAGGAGGGCGTCAGGCGCGCCTTCCTATGTGATGGAGGGAAGCACCCCTTGCACGGGCGCAGATCCTGAAGCGACACCTCCTGAGATGCCAACCTCCTGAGGCCTTGAGTTGGGCGATTTCTTCTTCTTCTTGGGAACTGCCTCAGGAGGGTTCTCGCTCTTGCTGACTGGGTCCTCGATTGGTGCAGCTTGGAAGGCGCACTTGAGGGAGCACACCGCATCTTTCTCTTCACAGATGACCGTGATGATTCCACCACTTCCCGGCATCTTGAGGACATTGTAACCATGGTGGGTCACCGCCATGAACTTGGCCACGGCCGGATACCCGAGGATAGCATTGTATGGCAGGCGAATGTGGGCGACATCAAAGTCGATGAGCTCAGTACAGTAGTTGCTGCGCTGTCTGAAAGTGACAGGTAGCCAAAGCTGCCCTATCGGAGTGGTGGAGCCATCAGTAACTCCTGAGAAAGGCTTGGTAAGCTGAAGTTGATCATATGACACTTGAAGGTTGTTGAACATCTCGACGGATAGGACGTTGAGTCCTGTGCTGCCATCGATGAGGGTCCTGGTAACTTGCACATTACTGATGACTGGGGAATACAGCATTGGGAGGATGCCAGCCGCAGCCGCACACTTGATTTTATCCGCTGAGCTGAATGTGATGGCGCACGTGGACCACCTGAGAGGGCGCGTGGCCTCGAGCTTGGGGAGGACTGCATTCACCTCGCGGGCAAACTACTTGAAGATGCGCTGAGAGGCTGGGCCTGGGCTCTTCCCAGGATGCAGGCGATAGCACGTGGCTCCTCGAAGCCCCCAGCCCCCTCGTCCTAGTGGTGGTCTTCATTCCTTCTTGGCGGTGGTAGCAGAGGAGGAAGGCCTGCATTGCCCTGCGGGCGATCCTTGCAAGGCTGGTCCTGCCAGCGATCCTCGCGAGGTCGGTCACGCCACTCCTGGCGAGGGCCTCGGTCGTCCCATCATCCTCCACCTCTTCCACCTCCTCATACGTAGCCCCGGTCGTTGCGCTCGGGGCGTCGACCGACGCATCCTTCTCCAATGGCCCTGAGCTCCTGGCATTCATTGGTGTTGTGGGTGTAGAGGTTGTCATAGGCGCTGAATCGGTTGCCCTTGGACGACTCCGGCTGGTCCCTGCGGTGCTTCATGTCTGGTTCTGCTGCGAGCACGGCTGCTCCTTTACGCTTCACGTCCTTGGCCTTGGCCTTCTTCTCTTCTAGGTCACTAGCTGGAAGCTCGAGGAGTGAGAGGCGCCCCTCCACAGCTCTTGTGCACTTGGTCGCCAGGTTGAATAGATCCAGAGATGTGCACAGATCCTCGTGGATGGCGAGCTCCTCCTTCATCTTGACATCGCGGACGCCGTCAAAGAACGCTGAGATGATGGCCTCCTCAGTCACCTTGGGGATCTTGAGGCGAGCACTGTTGAAACGCTGAATGTACTTCTGCAGGGTCTCTCTGGGCTGCTGCTTGATGCGGCGCAGGACACCCACGACCGGAGGACGGTCGCGAGTGCCCTGGAAGTTGGCGATGAAACGGCCGCGCATCTCGTCCCAAGAGGAGATTAAGCCGGGAAGTAGGTTCAGGAGCCAGGTGCGGGCACCATCCTTGAGCGCCATGGGAAACCAGTTTGCCATGACCTTCTCATCTCCGTTGGCCACCTCGATGCCCAGGTCATAGAGCTGCAGGAACTCAGCGGGGTCGGCAGTACCGTCATAGCGAGGAGGCAGATCTGGCTTGAACTTGCCTGGCCAGGTGACACTGCGCAGCTCGGTGGTGAAGGCACGGCAACCAGCCGTGGCCACTGGGGACTTTTGAAGACGCGGGGCTTGCTCTTGATGGTTCCCGCGTGCCGCTGCCAGGGGCAGCACGTGGTATTGACATGTCGGTGCAAGGATGCGGTCTTGACATGCTGGAATAGGGAGCACGCGAGCGCCTTTTTGAGGCCGAGGTATTTCTTGGCAGCTCCTTTCTTGTCGCGCAGGTGCTGGACACGGTGGGTCTCGTCCAGGGGCCACGCACCTTGGGGCCAGGGCGCCTTCTTGGGGAGGAGGTGGCGGAGGCACCCCCTGAGCCGCATCGCCCATGCTGGACGGAGAGCGAGGCAGCAAGAGGGACAGCGCAGGAGAGCCCCCTGCGGCACTGACGAGCTCCATGATGTGAGCGAGCCACTCCTCGTAGAGGTCGTCGACGGGGCGGTAGTGCAAGAGCTCACGTGCCAGGAGCAATGCGGCCTGCGGGTCCATGGGAGCACAACGAGCGTGAGACGACGAACCAGCTGGGGTTAGTGACGGAGTGGTGGTGTGGCCTTCCCGCCGCACCGAGGGATGCAGCGACGATGCTTGCTACTCGTTCCCCGCCGGGCCGGTGGCAGCGTTGGTGGCAGGCGATAGAGAACGACAAGGAGGCCCACCAATGGGAGCCGTTTGGGTGATGCGGGTGGCGAGAGCAGCCCGACGCTCGGCGCGAGCTCAGCGAGCGTCTGCCATGGATGCGATGAAGCGATGGGACGCAGATTAGCGGAGAAAAGATTCCGGCACACCCCTACCTGGTGTGCCAAATGTCGGATATCGGGTTCCGACAAAACCTTTAAGGTTAGAACTCTAGGGTGTACACGAAGATCTTCTCCCTACCGATCCGCGCCCCAAAACCTCGCCATGATTCTAAGCTAGCACGATGAACAACACAAGGGACACGAGGTTTATACTGGATCGGGCCACCTTTGTAGTGTAATACCCTAATCGAGTGTGTGGTGTGGTGGATTGCCTCTAGGGCTGATGATGAACAGTACAGAGGAAGAACAGCCTCGCGAGGAGTGTTCTTGAGCTGGTGCGGTGTTCTCTCAGGGAATGGATCCTCCTCCTCTACTGTGGTGGCTATCTCTATATATAGAGGCCCAGGTCCTCTTCCCAAATATTGAGCAGGAAGGGAGCCAACAATGGCCATTTTAAAGGGGGGCAGCTAGTACAAGCTATCCTGACTAAAGTTGGTCTTCAACTGCCAAAGGCACTAGTGATGATGCCGTCTTGGGCTCCATGGTGATCTTTGTCCTGCCGCTCTGCTAGTCTTGGTCTCGTTGCACCGATAAGGAGACCTTTGCCTGATGCCTCGGTATTTCGCGCCTGCGCATGCCCCCTTTGCACCAAAGAGGAAACGAGGAAACTGCGCAGGCTGGCGCCCGCCTGGGCTTGATCGTCATGGCTTGCGTCACGAGCACCTCACGAGGTACTCCTTGCCTTGATCTCTCCGCCTCCTCGCGAGCGTGCCTGGTGAGGCCGCCCCTGAGGAAGCCTTGTGTCGTCCGCCCATGAGGCTTGGCCCCTCGCGAGGGTCTTGAACTTGGGTTGATGAAGACGGGCCATACTGGGCCATTTTGCTTGAGCCACGCCGCAGGCCGCAGGCAGGCAAGTCTGGGGACCCCCATTCCCATAACGCCGACAACGATCTGATCGTGGAGGAGAATATTTGAGTTACGAGTTTGGCCTTCATTTAAACCAATGTGGAATAGTTTCACAGCTCACGCCACCTGGAACACCACAACATAATGGTGTGTCCGAACGTTGTAACCGCACTTTATTGGATATGGTGTGATCTATGATATCTCTTATTGATTCACCACTGTTGTTTTGGGGTTATGCATTAGAGACAACTGCATTCACTTTAAAAAGGGCACCATTGAAATCCGTTGAGACGACGCCTTATGAACTGTGGTTTCGCAAGAAATCAAAGTTGTCATTTCTTAAAGTTTGGGGCTACGATGCTTATGTGAAAAAGCTTCAACCTGATAAGCTCGAACACAAATCAGAGAAGTGCGTCTTCATAGGATATCCAAAGGAAATTGTTGGGTACACCTTTCACAGATCTAAAGGCAATATCTTTGTTGCTAAAAATGGATCCTTTCTAGATAAGGAGTTTCTCTCGAAAGAAGTGAGTGGGAGGAAAGTATAACTTGATGAGGTAATTGTACCTTCTCCCGAATTGGAAAGTAGTTCATCACAGAAATCAGTTCGAGTGATTCCTACACCAATTAGTGAGGATGTTAATGATGATGATCATGAAACTTCAGATCAAGTTACTACCAAACCTCGTAGGTCTTCCAGAGTAAGGTCTGCACCAGAGTGGTACGGTAGTTCTGTTTTGGAAATCATGTTACTAGACCTAGATGAACCTACGAACTATGATGAAGCGATGATGAGCCCAGATTCCGCAAAATGGCTTGAGGCCATGAAATCTGAGATGGGATCCATGTATGAGAACAAAGTGTGGACTTTGATGGACTTGCCCGATGATTGGCAATCCATTAAGAATAAATGGATCTTCACGAGGAAGACGAACGTTGATGGTAGTGTTAGTATCTACAAAGCTCGAATTGTCGCAAAAGGTTTCGACAAGTTCAAGGTATTGACTACGATGAGATTTTCTCACTCGTAGCGATGCTTAAGTCTGTCTGAACCATGTTAGCAATGGCCACATTTGATAAAATCTGGCAAATGGATGACAAAACTGCATTCCTTAATGGATTTCTTAAAGAAGAGTTGTATATGATACAAGAAAAAGGTTTTGCCAATCCTAAAGGTGCTAAAAAAGTGTGCAAGCTCCAGTGATCTATCTACTGAATGGTGCAAGCGTCTCGGATTTGGAATATACGCCTTGATGAGTTGATCAAAGCATATAGTTTTATACAGACTTGCAGTGAAGCCTGTATTTACAAGAAATTGAGTGGGAGCACTACAGCCTTTCTGATAAGTATATGTGAATAACATATTGTTGATCGGAAATGATGTAGAATTTTCTAGAAAGCATAAAGGAGTGTTTGATAGGAGCTTTTCAAATAAAGACCTTGGTGAAGCTACTTATATATTGGGCATTAAGATCTATAGATCAAGACGCTTGATAAGATTTTTCAATGAGTAAATACCTTGACAAGTTTTTGAAAGAGTTCAAAATGGATCAGTCAAAGAAGGAGTTCTTGTTTGTATTACAAGGTGTAAATTTCAGTAAGACTCAAAGCCCGACCATGGAAAAAGTTAGAAAGAGAATAAGAGTCATTCCCTATGCCACATTCATAGGTTTTTTAAAGTATGTTGTGTTGTATACCAGACCTATTGTGTACCTTGCCATGACTTTGGCAAGGGGGTAAAATATTGATCTAATAGTAGATCACTGGACACGGTCAAAATTATCCTTAGTGAGGACTAAGGAAATGTTTCTCGGAGATGGGGGTGATAAAGAGTTCGTCGTAAAGAGTTACGTCGATGCAAGCTTTTACACCGATCTAGATGAGTCTAAAGTCTCAATCTGGATGCATATTGAAAGTGGGAGCAATTAGCTAGAGTAGCTCTATGCAGAGCATTGTAGACATAGAATATTTGCAAAATACATACGGCTCTGAATGTGACAGACCCGTTGACTAAACTTCTCTCATAAGAAAAACATGATCACACCTTAGTAATCTTTGGGTGTTAATCACATAGCAGATGTGAACTATTGATGTTAATCACATACAGATGTGAACTATTGATGTTAAATCACATGGCGATGTGAACTAGATTATTGACTCTAGTGCAAGTGGGAGACTGAAGGAAATATGCCCTAGAGGCAATAATAAAGTTATTATTTATTTCCTTATTTCATGATAAATTTTTATTATTCATGCTAGAATTGTATTAACCGGAAACTTAGTACATGCGTGAATACATAGACAAAACATAGTGTCCCTAGTATGCCTCTACTTGACTAGCTTGTTAATCAAAGATGGTTATGTTTCCTAACCATAGACATGTGTTGTCATTTGATGAACTGGATCACATCATTAGGAGAATGATGTGACGGACATGACCCATCCGTTAGCTTAGCATCATGATCGTTACAGTTTCATTGCTACTGATTTCTTCATGACTTATACATGTTCCTCAGACTATGAGATTATGCAACTCCCGAATACCGGAGGAACACCTTGTGTGCTATCAAATGTCACAACGTAAATGGATGATTATAAAGATGCTCGAAAGGTGTCTCCGAAGGTGTTTGTTGGGTTGGCATAGATCTAGATTAGGATTTGTCACTCCGTGTTTCGGAGAGGTATCTCTGGGCCCTCTCGGTAATGCTCATCACTATAAGCCTTGCAAGCAATGTGAATAATGAGTTAGTTGCGGGATGAAGCATTACAAAACAGGTAAAGATACTTGCCGGTAACGAGATTGAACTAGGTATGATGATACCAATGATCGAATCTCGGGCAAGTAACATATCGATGACAAAGGGAACAACGTATGTTGTTATGCGGTTTGACCAATAAAGATCTTCGTAGAATATGTAGGAACCAATATGAGCATCCAGGTTCCGCTATTGGTTATTGACCATAAGAGAGTCTCGGTCATGTCTACATAGTTCTCGAACCCGTAGGGTTTGCACGCTTAACGTTCGATGACGATCAGTATTATGAGTTTATGTGTTTTGATGTACCGAAGGTTGTTTGGAGCCTGGATGTGATCACGGACATGATGAGGAGTCTCAAAATGGTCTAGACATAAAGATTAATATATAGGAAGGTTATGTTTGGACACCGGAAAGGTTTTGAGTGGTTCGGGCATTTTTTTCGGAGTACTGGGAGGTTACCGGAACCCCCCGGGGAGTTAATGGGCCTTAATAGGCCATGGTGGAAGAGAGGAGGAGGCGGCCAAGCTGCCCCCCAAGCTCAATCCAAATTTGGAAGGGGGTCGGCCCCTTTCCTTCTCTCCTTCTCCCTCTTCCTTCTTCTCCTACTCCAACTAGGGAAGGGGGGAAACCTACTCCTACCGGGAGTAGGAGTCCCCCCCTTGGGCGCACCATAGAGAGGGCCGGCCCTCCCCTCCTCCACTCCTTTACATATGCGGGAGTGGGGCACCCCATAGACAGAAGTTGATCAAGTTTCTCTTAACCGTGTGCGGTGCCCCCTCCACGGTTACTATCGGCGTTTTGGGAACGGGGGTCCCCAGACTTGCCTGCCTGCGGCCTGCGACGTGGCTCATGGGGCGACCCAGCACGGCGCATCTTCATCAGCACGAGCTCAAGACCATCGCGAGGGGCCAAGCCTTGCGTGGTGGACGAGAGAGAGCTTCCTCAGGCACGGCCTCGTCAGGCTGGCTCGCGAGGAGGCGGAGAGATCAAGGCGGGGTACCTCACGAGGTGCCCATGACGCAAGCCATGACGACCAAGGGCGCCAGGCGGGCGCCAGCCCGCGCAGTGTCCTCCTTTCCTCTTTGGTGCAAAGGGAGCAAGCGCAGGCGAAGAGCATCAAGCAAAGGCATCCGTTTCGGTGCAACAAGACCAAGACCGTCGCAACGGCAGGAAGGAAGTCATTGTGGAGCCCAAGCCGGCGTCACCACCAGAGCCTTTGACACGCGAGGACCAACTTTAGTCAGGATAAGTGTACTAGATGTTCCCCTTCAAAATGGCCAATTGTTGGCGCCCTTCCCGCTCAATATTTGGGAAGAGGCCCAGGGCCTTTGCCTATAAATAGCACTAGCCACCCACAAGGTAGAAGAGGATCATCATCTGGAAACCAACAGAAAGAGAGACTGAACTCCCCCTAGCAGTTCATCGCACCAGCCAAGAACAGACCTTCGCGAGGCTGTTCTTCCTTGTATTGTTCGTCATCAGCCCAAGAGGCAATCCACCACACCACAAACTAGAGTAGGGTATTACACCACAATGGTGGACTGAACTAGTATAAACCCTGTGTCTCTTGTGTGGTTCCTTTCATAGCTTAGATCCTAGCGAGGCGGCAAGGTGCAGGTAGGTAGAGGGCGAGATCTCCGCGCGCACCCCTCGATCATACCATCGTAGTGCTTAGGCAAAGCCCTACGCCGGTAGCGTCATCATCACCGTCGCACGCCGTCGTGCTGACGGAACTCACCCTCGTCCTCAACTGGATCAAGAGCATGAGGAACGTCATCGAGCTAAACATGTACTGACCGCGGAGGTGTCGTATGGTCGGTACTTGATCGGTTGGATCGGGAAGAAGTTTGACTACATCAACCGCGTTATTGAAACGCTTCCGCGTTCGGTCTACGAGGGTACGTGGACACACTCTCCCCTCTTGTTGCTATGCATCACCTAGATAGTTCTTGCGTGATCGTAGGAATTTTTTTGAAATTACTATGTTCCCCAACATCACCCCCCTTAGTTGTACGACTCTGCAAAGTTACTATCGAGTGCCCAGGGTGATACCTCGTCAGCACTTCTGATGTTAACCCTATGGTATAGCTATTCGGTCGTGGTCATCGAGGGTGATTCCTCCCTCACCACTCCCAATAATGACTCTCTCGTGCAACCCCTCAAGTGTGGACCATCAAGGGTGATTCCTCCCAAGTCCACCTTGATGGATACATCGAGTGGGAATCCATCGAGGGTGATTCCTCAGGTTCCCCCCTTGTTGTTTTGGACACACATTTACTTTGACTTACCATAGAACCATGATGACATCGGGTCGGCCCTGAGGGGTACCCATGAGTTGATGTGTAGTCGGGTTGATCTGGAGGATAGCCGCAAGCTTTTGACATGGCGCGGCCGGGCATTCTTAGCCCTTGCCGCAAGTCCGTGAGACGGGCGACGGGACCACATATCATGGATCATTGATCGTTACCTCACTACCAAGACACTAACGGTTTAGATATTTGATCCGAGTAGGCCTCTGGCCTTTTTCGCACTAACCACCACGCGGGAATAAGTATGGGCACTCTACGTCGTATGATTCTCCCGAAAGCTCACTGACATTAGTGATTGAGTGGCACGCGCTGGGTTGGACTGGTTAAGCCTACATTTGTATAAGGGGGCCAGGTCTGCTCATCGGCCGCGTTCGCAACGCGCAGGATTGCAAAGGACGATTGGCCCATGACCCCTTCGCATTTAGGAGGTAGACCGGCATGCTGGCTTCTATGTTGAGCCTAGGTAGGACTAGGTGTGTTGATCGGCTAAGGCCGGTCATGACCTGATGGTGTGGCTGATCGGAATTGATCGAGCGTGTTGGGTAAGTTGGTGCACCCCTGTAGGGAAGTATTCTATCTATTCGAATTGCCAGGTCCATGTAACAGATGCTCGGAGTTGTATCCCGATCGATACAACTAGAACTAGATGTTGAGGCATGTAATGGAAATGATGGCTCCAGGATTGCTTTCTCGCAGGGAGTCGAGGAAGTGATCTCTGGGCGAGGTAAAACATACTTACCAATATTATAATAAGCCACTATTATCTCTTTTAGTGCTGCAAGACGCTTGAAGATGCTAGTCTTCGATAGGCTAGGCTTTTCCCCTTCTATTTTGGTATTCTGAAGTTCAGTCCATAGATACAGCCCATTTCATTGACACCAATGCATATGTAGTGTAGATCCTTGCTTGCGGGTACTTTGGATGAGTACTCATGGTTGCTTTGCACCCTCTTTTCCCCCTTTTACATTCCTTCCAGTTGTCGCAACCAGATGGTGGAGCCCATGAACCATACATCACCGTCGACAACGACTACTACTATCACGAGGGTGCTTACTACTACGTGGAGGTCGCCGACGACCAGGAGAAGTTAGGAGGCTCCCCGGCAGGAGGCCTTGCCTTTTCGATCATGTTGCTTTTGTACTAGCCTTCTTAAGGCAATCTTGTTTTAACTTATGTCTGTACTCAGATATTGTTGCTACCGCTGACTCGTTTGTAATCGAGCTTATGTATTCGATCCCTCGAGGCCCCTGGCTTGTAATATAAAGCTTGTATTATTCTAATTTGTGTCTAGAGTTGTGTTGTGATATCTTCCCGTGAGTCCCTGATCTTGATCGTACACATTTGCGTGTATGATTAGTGTACGATTGAATCGGGGGTGTCACAAGTTGGTACCAGAGCCAACTGCCTGTAGGTAGCCCCCTTTCCAACTCATTGGCCGAAGTTGAGTCTAGTCTTTGAAAAACTGAATTACTAACATGGTTGTGTGAATTACGGGCCCATGTCACCAATGGGTGGTATTAGGATCTTTTTCCTTGACCTTACTCTGGGACTCTGATCTCTCTTCTATTCGAGTTAAAGATTTTACTAACTCTAACTCTAGGTTCTCGTGACCACTTCCAACCGGAGAGCCCCTTCATTCCAGATGATCGCCTGTTTCACCAGAAGATTCTGAAGATACTCTCCAATGTTATCCCAATAACTTGTGCTCATCGCGTTTGCAATTCCCATCCATCATCAACCCCTATGGATAACTACATACACTTGCCATTCTTACATTCGTCCCCAGTTGCTCTTGTTATTACAAGGTACCCCGGAATACTCGTCGTTGTTCTGAGAATCCTTTGTGCCTACTGCCTTGCAGTTCCTTGTCACCCGAATACACCTACAAATTAATCCTCACACATATCGAGGATTTGTTTTTCCCTAGTTGTTCATGTGTTTCACAAAATTGTTCGAGATACAATTAGATCTTCCATGAATCCTCTTCAAACTATTGCTCTGCAAATACTTGTCTACTTGCATTATGGATGCTTCCCATATGTCTAGCAATATTCATTAGTATCCTTTGACACCGTCATTTTGTTCCTATTGATTCAACATGTGAGTGAATGTGCGCAATCATCAGTTGATCCTTTTAAATTATCTTTCCGGCTCAGACGTCATTTTGAACGTGAGTTGGTTCTCGACCAATCAAATTGCCGACGATTGTACCCCTAAGTCTGTACAACCTATCTGTCCTTTATGAGAGCGTTTGCTCCTAATCCCTAGATTTGGAAATCATAATTCCTTTGCATTTGAGATTGAATTAGTTAGTTGTTTATATAATCTGATCACCTTGCATTCTTTCTTCTTCTTATTGAGTATCGATACTCACACCAGCTCCATTGTGGACCGCCATATCCATTGTTGAATTATTATCGGACAATGTCCTTCATGTTGAATCACCTTGTGAGTTGTTTTCCTGTTACATAATTCCCTTGGTAGATTGTATCCTCTCCTTTTGTCAACCATGCTCTGCTTTCGAGCTTGTGTTAATTACTCCTGAAGTTGTGGTATACGTTCCTAAGATGCCCCTATGGGTTGAACCTGGGCCTTCCCTAGTCCGTGTGAACCCGAGAGTTATCATGATTCATTCTCTTCTGTTGTTATGCCAGATAAAATTTTAACTTTACAACTTCTTCAAAAGCGAGAAGTGAGTGAAAGGTTATGCATTGGAGAAGTGGGAGTTGACCATGAATTTTGTGTTCATTCCCATGGACATGAGGTAGATCCTATAATGGAAGCTTCTTGTAATAATAACTATTTCCTTGATAAAATATCATCTGGTATCTGTGAATTGATCATTTGCAATCGTGGTCCCGACCATATTTTCTCCTCTATTCTATTTCCTAGACAAGTTAAAGCACTTCTCTTCTGTAGATCAATGCATCTCCACAACCTCTATTTTGACCTTCCTTCCAGTATTACACTCTGTTATCTCGAGAATATCAAAGAATCGTGTTGCTTCCTATGAGTCTTCATCTAGTATTGCTTCTCAACGATTTCAGATTTCCCCCGGGTTCTGAGTTATTAGTCACTCGAGAACACCGATAGGTGAATCAACTCCACACTCTAATTCAATAACTCTAGGTCATTTTCGTTCCTTACGAGTTTAATAATCCTTCGAGTCATTCCTAGCCTGATTGACTATATTATTATCTTGCTAAATTTTAATTATGCTACCTGGTCCTTCCCGGAGCACAATTTTCGACGATGAGCTAAGCTTACATCGATCTTCATCGTCATATCATTTCACCTTGAACAGCAAGCCTGATTCCGAGTTTGTGTCATATTTGTGGTTCCGATAACCTTTCGCTTCAATATTCCTTTGACTTGATGTCATCGCCGACCGATTACATCTTCATGAAACCTCTCGACAAATTGTTGTGATCATCATCAACATTCTGAGCTCTTCCAGGATATCAATCGAATTCATGATGAGAAATACCATCCTTGCCCCTCGATGATTTGTGTTATCATCGAAAATATTCTTGCCTCCCCCCCCCAACACAAACATTTTCATACAATTTTGGAATACATCCTTTTTGACATGTCGATGGATTGCCGCTGAACCCATTGGCCACATCCTCATCTTTTCCTGGTAAAATTGCATGAGATGTTCTAGAAATTCCCCATGGATCCTTTGTGTTCCCAAGATCCGACCTTTACCTAATGACCATGTCAATGCTATACAAAAGCATGACTTTGGTACTCCGAACATCATAAAGAACATTGGAGGCACAATGCTAAATGTTTCTTGATCACTTATCCAAACACTATTGTATGGGTAGCGTCTTGAATTTCCTCTCCCCTTTACCTAAATGATCTACTTACTATTCTGCCATGGATATCATCCTCTACTTGTCCTTGGGAAGGATATACTCCTGATATTTGTGTTTAAACACATTTTCCTTTCCATTGTTCTCATTAAATTAATAGTCACATTTTCCTTTCCATTGTTTTGTTTAACCTTTCATGTAATCCAACTTATGAGAGCAGGGATAATTCCATGCTTATGTAAACACCTCGGTGTACAACTCTGTTAGTAAGACCTTGTTACTATTAATGATGACATTCCGGTAACCACCGATGGACGAGAACTTTGCCTATTGGTCTGCCTCGTTTCAACGAGCAGGAAAGTGGTTCTCTTTGTCCCTCGCACTTGGTACCAACGTTGTTGCCAACATAACTGATAGGCTATCCTATGACATGCCTTGTTATCATACCCGTGCAAGATGTCGCCACTCTTCCTACTCTGAACACACAAGGTGGGCCCATAACCCAGAGTTTCACCAGATCGAAACCTGACTCTCCTGTACAACCTTGATTCTGAAATATTCTTTGCACTTGGCTTCGTATGCAATTCACGAGCTAACTTCCTCGCCATGCTTCATTCCGGTATCAGAGGCAACATTATTCTTCATTGCTCTGAACCCCTTCATCACCTGTTATAGGCATCAACTTGATGCCTACCTGGTTGAAACTTGTTGAACCTCCTTATAGCACTCTCAATTTGTTTCATGGCGCTTCTAAAATCTCCTTCCTTGAGATAATTACCGGATTCTAATCCTTCCAAACATCCGTCCTTATAGTTTTCCCCTTATACCCTATTCGTAAGTACAATGGAGTTTCTGAAGAAAGGATGATGACTTCATCATGATGACTGGGAGCAGAGAAATGAAGACATCAACATAGTGGACCGACCACTTCGAGAAAAGAACCCAAGACCGAGAAGAATCGTTAGAATTTCATAACCAGAGCTTTCCCCCTTACTTCAACTCTTAAATATCGGGACGAGATTTCTTGTAGTGGAGGAGAATTGTAACGCCCGGATAATTAAGCTACATCAATCCCCTGCTAAGTATGCCATGTCACTACTGTTACTGTCTCTAATCTCGCGTTAATTCAAATCCAGTCCAAATTGATTTCTTAAAATAAAGTCAAACAATAAAAGTTTTCAAATGTTAAAACAAAGATGTTCTAAATGTGTCGGATAAATCACTGGTAATTGTGGTGGAGAAACCAAACTGTGATAAAGTGTTTAAAGGCTCTAAAGTAATTAAACAGTAGTCAAAACAATTAAATAAATGCCTATTGAATTTTAAAAAATATTAAATTCTTTTATTTTGGGTTAAGAATTAATGTGGCAGTACTATATTTATAAATACTAATTTAGGTGCTAGTGATAAATTTTACAGAATTTGAAATGAAACCGAAAAGAATAACTAAAAAGAAGAAGACAGAGACAAGAAGCCTCCCTTCCCCCACCCCATTGGGCTTCGACCTAACTGGCCTCTGGGCCACCAGGCCGGCCCACCCCACTCCCCATATCCCCCCTGTCGACCGAAACCCTACGACAACCACCCCCACTCGCCCCCTCACTCTCTCCCGCACAAATGCCCCCATCCCTCTCGTTCTCCAGCGGCACACGCTCCTCACGCTTGATCCCTCATCGCGCTGGAGCCCCACCCCCGTCGAGTGCCTCACTGCACCCAATGACGCCCTGCAGCTCCTCCAGCGTCGTCGCATCGAGTCCCCTCCGCCGGATCCCCGTTGTCCTGATCTGGATCGGCACCCAAGCCGATCCCCGACATCGGCCCTGCTACTTCTTGAGCTTGCGTTGGTTTTTCCCTTGAAGAGGAAAGGGTGACGCAACAAAGTAGAGTAAGTATTTCCCTCAGTTTTGAGAACCAAGGTATCAATCCAGTAGGAGACAATGAACAAGCCACTGAATACCTGCACAAACAATCAAACAAACTTGCACCCAATGTGATAAAGGGGTTGTCAATCCCTTCACTGTTACTTGCAAAAGTGATATCTGATAGAGATAGATAAACGGTAAAGTAAATATTTTTTATATTTTTGGTTTATAGATCGGAAAGTAAAAGATTGCAAAGGAAGTAAATAGGAAACTAATATTGTAGATCGAGAACTTATATGATGGAAAATAGAAATTTACATGATGGAAAATAGACCCGGGGGCCACAGGTTTCACTAGAGGCTTCTCCCAAGATAGGAAATATTACGGTGGGTGAACAAATTATTGCGATCAATTGATAGAAAAGCGCAAAGTTATGATGATATCTAAGGCAATGCTCATGAATATAGGCATCACGTCTGTGTCAAGTAGACCAACTCCTGCCTGCATCTACTACCATTACTCCACACATCGACTAACTCCTGCCTGCATCTAGAGTATTAAGTTCATGAAGAACAGAGTAACACATTAAGTAAGACTAGGACAATGTCTGTGTGATGCAACGGGATATACATATTCAAGATATCATCCCCCCTAGACAAACCATATTTTTAGAGATTTTCATGGATCAACAAAATTTATGAATTGTTCTCACAAAACACAAGGACATTGTCGGATTTCGGGATCCGGCAACCCTTGAGAGGTTCGAACTCTGGGGTGTGTGCGGAGATCTCAACCTGCCCAGCTGCCTACTCACGATCCTCCCTAGCCTAGCGCGTCGAGCCCACAGAGACACAAAGACACAGAGATTTATACTGGTTCGGGCCACCGTCGTGGTGTAATACCATTGTTGAGGAAATCGTTAACTGGTAGCTGCTCGGTTGGCTGGCGAGTAGGGGATTAATCGGCTAATCGGCAAGTTAATCGGGCATTTAATCAATTAATCGGACGAATTATCAGTTAATCGGCTACTCGACGACCCTACGAGTAGGGATTAATCGGCAAGTTAACTAGTTAATCGGATGAATTCTTGAACAGGGTGTAATACCCTAATCCAGTGTGGTCTAGTGGATTGCCTCAAGGGGCTATGGATGAACTAGTACAAGGATGAACACGCCTCAGGAAGTGAGGTGTTCTTGAGCTGGTGTGGTGCTCTACTTGCTCTGGTTTCGGTCCCTTTCTATGGTGGTAGCTAAGTCCTATATATAGTGGCCTTGGTCCTCCTCCCAAATATGAGCGAGAAGGGATTCCACAACGGCGATATTTGAAAGGGGACAAGTAGTACAGTCTATCCTGACAAAAGTAGTCTTCGCCTGCGAAAAGCCTCTAGTCGTGACGCTGTGGTGGGCTTGATGATGACCTCCGTCCTGCCGTCCTGGCGGTCTTGGTCTTGTTGCACCAGAATGGAAATGTTTGGCTGATTCCTCGGGACTCCGCGCCTGTGGCTTGCCTCCCTTGCACCAAAGAGGAAACCTGTGCTCTGCACCCATCTGGCGCCTGCCTGGCGCCCGCCTGGCCTTGGTCGTCATGGCTCACGTCAGCTAAGCCTCATGAGGTAGCTGCATAGAACTGCCCGCCCCTTAGGAGCCCTCCTGAGGAGGTCAACTCCTTCAGGGGTCTTGGCATCGTCCGCCTCGCGAGGCTTGGCCCCTCGCGAGGGTCTTGCTGTGTTGGTGTTGGAGCTGGGTCGCACCAGGCCATCGATGAAGCCACGTGGTGGGCCGCAGGCAGGCAGGACTGGATACCCCCAAGTCCACGACACCGACAGTAGCCCCCGGGCCCAAGGCGCGCTCAGGCTTGGCTTCTAGGCGAAGCCAAAGGGCAAGTGCGGAGCGCCGCGGGCCCTAACCACCTGCGGCCTTGATGACGCGTGGCGATTGTTTGGATATGGGCGACTCCGCTTCCCCATGCTGCCTCGGCAATTGCTCGACTTGACTGGTCGATCGGCATACAGAAGGTCATGGAGGCCGGTGGTTGGCCTCCCTTGGCTATAAATGTGAGGGAGGGGCAGAGCCCCCGTCCATCTTTCCTTCATCTTGCTCCCACCTGCTTCTTTCCTCTCCGTCTTGCTCCCATGGCGTCGCCGAAGAGGTTCTCAGCGGTCGAGAAAGGGAAGGCCTCCAAGGAGGGACCAGCCTCTCCTCCTCCCAAGAGGGGCCATGGCCGTCCCCGCAAGCACCCTGCGGTCCCTCCGGCAGCATCCAGGGGGCGCGGGCACGCACCCCCAAAAGGCAGTGTTGCTTCGGGCGCCCGCGATGGCACCTCTTCCCGCAACAGGGGCTACTGGCCCGAGAGCAGCCCCCATGACGAAGGGAGGCGCGCCGTGATCGTGCGTCTGCCTCGACCGTGCTTTTCTTCGCTGGAGGTGCTTCCCGAGTTGGTGGTGTGGTCGGAGAGCCCGGCTGGCACCTCGCTCCGGCTCCCTCGCTTCTTCTCCGACGATCTTCCATCTTTAGGGCTTGCTGGCCTCTGGTTGCAGGCTGATGGGTGCTGCAGCAGAGCCTCGTGGGTCAGCACCGAGGTTTCCGCCTCTGGCAGCATGGTGCTGGCCCGAGGCTGGTAGACTTTCGCCTGCGCGCATGGCCTGGGCGTAAGGTGCACCCTCCACTTCAAGTATGATGGCCTGGGGACCCTCTACATGAGGGTGTTCAGGGGGGACGACCAGCGCGTGGTGTACTTCCCAGAGGACAGCAGCGACAACGATGGTGGCGATGGCGAACTTGGCCTTGACGACGCGCGCTCCTCCTCCCGTGGTGGCGGCTCTTCCTCGGACGAGAGCTTGAGCAGCGGTGGCTACGATCAGCCTCCACGTCGTCGTGCTCGTGTCGAGGACGGCGGTGGCTCGTCCCGTCGCAGCGCTCCAGTGAAGCCAGAGAGGAGCCCGGCCTGAAGCTGGGGGCCGGCGAACTTGGACTCAAGGCCAGGGGCCATAGGTCTCCTGTGGGAGAACTGGTGGAGCACCGGGCTACCTTGAGGCGCTGCTTGAGGATGCGGCGCTGGTGCCAAGCTTGCACGCCTTCGGGCTCTCTTTGTTTAGCTTTTCCTTTCTCCTACAAATCAAAAAAAAAGAAGAATGTACCCTGCGAGGGTGTGTAATGAACTGTTGCTGTTATGCCTTTTATGTTGTGATTGCCGTCCTTGATGTTATGTTGCTGTCACACCCAAGATGCGACCATATCCTAAAGGAACTCGAAGGTCCCACCAAGGATAGAAGCGCATCTTGTAGATAAACAAAGTCGAGAGCACTCGGTTAGAAAAGATGAATGGCGACTATGACGAGAATCAAAAGCTCATGGAAGCAAGATAGACTCTGAAATCACTCCGGTTAGAACAATATAAGAAACGAAAAAGACTGAAAGGATTTAGGCAGCACACTGGCTGAAACATGGAGGAATAGAACACGAGCTTGAGAGGATGGAATGATACTTGATGAAGACATGACACAAAATCTCCAGAAAGAATTGAAAGAGTTGAATGAAAAGAACGGGGAAGAAAATGACAACTTGTGCCACGAATGAAATTGAAAGCATCTTTCGAAGGAAGGTTTAAACGGAGTTGTTGAGAAAATCAACAACGAAAATAATAAGCTTGTTGTGGACTTATAGATAACATCTCAAAATTATGAGGTGATCTCCGACCACAAACAGAAAAGATTGAATAGCTGAGAAGAACAAAGAAATGCAAAACTCCACTTCAAAAGTTACGGAGAATTAAATGCACCTCGCGAAGCAAGAAGAAGAATACTTGAGCTTCACCTACAAGAATCTTGATGAACACTTGAGGAATGAATTAAATCATGACGATCCACCATGAAGAACTCCGGTACAAAAGGATGATGAGATAGAATTCAAGGATGGAAAGAATAAGATTAAGGCCTTGCGATGATTAAGATGGAGCTTCATGACGGAACAGGCGAGAAGCTTGAAACTCCAGAAAATAAAAGATGAAAACACTTTGAACCGAGAATGTGAAAAGATGAACAAACTCCGAAAAAGAAGATATAATCCACATGAAGAAAGAAGAATAAGAATTATGTTATGCTTATCCTCCATCAATTAAATTGATGCGAAGAAATGGATTTGCATACTACTTATTCGCGTTTAAAAGGATGAAGGGGGGATATGGCGCCAAATTTGAGGAAGTCTTCATGAACCACCGGTATGAATAAAAATGATAATCAAGGAAAAAGAATCTTGAACGAACCACCGTTAGAAATGAAAATGAACGAAGAAAAGAGAAAGAATTAGAAGAACCAATAAGCAAGAGGGGATTTAGATGCAAAAGGACAAAGAGATCACGATCTGATAAAGAATACTTGACAGATGCACCGGGATAAATAGAGAACGATAACTAGAATGATGGCCTCTGGATGATCGAGACGAAAAAAACAACTCCTAAAATACTCCGGGAGGATGAAAAGAATATCTGACAAATGGAATAATTCGCGAGGATAACATGAAGCTAGAACCACGAAACTTCGAGAGAACAGACAAGCTTTAATAGAAATCTTCTTCGGTCTTCAAATGATGATGAGAAACACCACCAAAATTACTAAGATACTCCGGGAGAATGAAAAACGAAGAGGTTGAGCCAACAATTAAAAGAATTTGAAAACGATCTTGGAAAGGCATCTGACTGATGGGATCCATTCTTACGTCACATTTCAAAAGGGATTTGAGAATAGCTCCGGGAAATTAGAAGAGTCAGGTAAGATCCTGGGAAAAGACCTGTGGGTTAGGGCCCACAAATAGAAAACACCGTTGGAAAGGGATGTTGAAGAGGTAGATGATGCACCAGAGCAATTGAAATATTTGAATGAGGTGACAACCTCGAATTAATTCAAACACAGACGAATCTCCTGAGATGTCTTGAACACTCCGGAAGGATAAACTGGCGAGAGGCAAACGAGCAGGGAAAACACTTGAGTTGAGGGAAATAATATAATCACTACCGAAAATGGAATTGAATCCACCGGAGAAGAAAAAGAGATGGAGAATGGCGAACAAAACGAGAATTCACCGGTTGAAACAATTGAGGGACGACTGAAGAGGCTCCACACAAATGAAATTGATGCTCGAAACAGACTCAGGCTCTGGGAAGAAGAGGGTGGGAGGGCAGGAAAACAAAGCTAACTTGGAAGGGAGAACCGACAAATATCTTGAAGAGAAAACACCGGTTGAAAGAAAGCAAAGGCTTCACACTAGTAGGATGGATACTCAATTACGGACTCCGGCTCCGACAAGGAAAGGGTGGGCGGGTCGGAAAAAAGAAAACAACTGAGGATTGAACTTGCAAAAACGGAGAGGGTCGAATCACCTTGATGAGAAATGCACCGGATGCAAAGAGCTGAACCAACGAACGAAAAACCAACTACGTGATCCTAAAGAAAATTTGAAAGGGAGGAAGAGTAATTCAAAACACCTACGTCAAGATTCCTCACCAGAGCGATGAAGGGGCTGAGGAGTAAAAAGAATTCCTACTCTCCGATATAACTAGACTCCGAAAACAGTTTTTTTAGACTCGACAACGGCCAACTACACGATCAATCAAGGGGGCTCCTAGGGTCGGTCGAGGCTCTGATACCAACTTTTCACGCCCAAGATGCGACCCTATCCTGAAGGAACTCGAAGGTCCCACCAAGGATAGAAGCGCATCTTGAAGACGCTTTTACAAGGTGGATATCATTACATCAACATTACATAATAGATGGGGATACATACCAAAGGCATACAATGACACACGAATACAACATCACAATACATTAGAGCATCATCCGACTACGGATGAAACACAAACAGAAACTCAAATGACAGCCACCCTGCTAGCCTAGGCTGCCGACCTGGAACCTATCCCCTGACCGAAGAAGAAGCAGATGATGACATGGCAAAATGCAACACGCAAGCAATGACATGGCAACGACGGCGAATAACTGGTGGGCACCTGGCGCATCGGATCCGGGGCGTTACAGTTGCAGTGTTTGTAATTTGAGCGGGTTAAGGTTGGAAGGCTTAGCTTGATACGTGTAGTCGTCCTTCGCCTCATGAGGACCTGACCTTAGGTATTTGACAGGGCTCCCAGGGCGCACGCCTTGTGCCTTCCGGAGATACGCCTTGTGCCCTCAGGAGCCGCGGCAGGGCAGAGCTATCCTTTGAAGGAAAAGAATTTTTTTTTGAGCGACTCATTCCTCCTTAAGCGAGCCTCCTGCCATAGGGTGGTTAGGACCTGATGCGCCGCGTCGCGCTGCCCGGGGGGCATGGACATGAGGGGTGCTGGCGCCAGCGGACTCGATCGAGGGCTCCTCGTGAGGATGAAGGTGAAATAACGGGGTTCGGCGTGGTGCGTGCGCAAAGGCAGGCCCTGGCGCACACACCTATCTAGCCCCACGCGCGAGTAGCACGAGGAGAAGTGGCGGGTGACTACCACCTCTCTCACGTCCTTAGACCAAAACAGCTTAGGAGAAAACACAACTCGGGGAACCAGCGTTCGAGAATACTAAATCCATTGAAAACTTACTAAGAAAAACGCAAGCAACTTCGGAAAGCAAATGAACAGCCACGTCTGGTACCTAATCTAGTCTTCTCACTAGTGCGGAGCTAAGTGCTGCCAATAGGACATGCGCGGGAGCCCCCATGAGTGTCAGGACCCCGACTCGATGCCACATAGATCTAGCATGTAACACCTCATATCACTTTGCAGCCTCACGCACGGTATTCCCACGGGTGTCATCTTACCTTTGCCCGGGACCGTTTGCGCCTTTTGGCACACGTATATGATAGTGTCGCTAGCATCCATATGATAAGGAGCCCAGGCTGACATGGCTAGTCGTAAACCCAAAGTGGCACAGACTTACAGGGACAGGCATCCATGACCCAGCATCGAACGTGTCGGTCATCAGCAAGTGAATCCAGGCTGTAGCACTAGGCTAGCAGGACTCTGGTAAACCGGGCTGTAGCGGGCTAACAAGACTCCTGTACCCACCGCGTGACATTTCCCCAAAGGGACAGACACAGGAACGAAGAAGGACACATGCCGGCCAGCCTAAGTGTTCCGGAGCAGTAGCAAGCTACCAAGGCTCAGTGGAGACACTAGGAGACATTTTCCGGTAAGAGAGGCTACTATGAGTAAACAACTAGATAGTCAGATCCCACACATACCAAGCATTTCAATCATACACACAATATGCTCGATATGTGCAAATACAACAAGGCATCACAACACGACTCTACAACACAAGTACTTTATTTAAGGCTCAGAGAGCCATACATAACATACACATAAGTACGGGTCACACGACCCAGCATTCAAGTCATACAGTCATACAAACCAGCAGCGGAAGTAACTTGTCTGAGTACAGACAACTAGTAAAATAAAAGAGGCTTGGAAAGCCTAGCTATACTATGTGGTCCTTCACAAGCTCAGGATTACCACCTGGGCCTCAGTCTACTCATCGATGTCAATGTCTATGAAGAACCCATCAGAAGGGGTTGCAGCGTCTTCTGTAAAATGTAAATTATAGCAACATGAGTACAAAGGTACCCAGCAAGACTTACATCAGATCCTACATACATGCACATTATCAAGAAGGGTTGGTGGAGTTATTGCAGCAAGCCAGCTTTGACTCTTGGCTAAGCTATCTTACGAGACACCAACTTGAAATGGTTTTGCACACACGAGTCCACTACTCACCACTTCAATACACCACCGAGGATCCACCTCCGTCATCCTACGGAAGAGCCATCCTCGGCACTCACGCTTATCTTGAGATTTTTAGTAGTATCCATTCACTTGTCTATGAACTGTATAAGCAACCAAGTAGTCCTTTACCGCGGACGCGGCTATTCGAATAGATCATGTTAACCCTGCAGGGGTGTACTTCTTCATACATGTTTCCACCACTTAGTGTCTGCACACGACATGTGCTCGGCAGACTTCAAGCGAAAGCCGACGTGGGTGGAGACCACGACCTACCTAAACACCTAAGTCTCTAGTCCAGGTTTATCACCTATCCAGGTTCCATCCGCAGGGAGTCCGGCCGAGGTTTCCCATACGGCCCCGAACGATGTGTACAGGGTTCCCGAGATACCTAACGGGTATTCGGTACACCGTGCCACGTACCTACCGCATCACAGCCCACCCCGCGGGTCAGCGCTGTCCACGGCCTCCAATAAGCTACAAACACCAGAAACTACTTGCAACTCCTAGACAGAGGACTAGGGTGAACAAGAAGTCGAGCGGGGTCATATTTCAGGGCCCAATGCATGGTAGTAGCTGAATCTTAAATCACGCATACAGATCTCAGTGCTTAAGGTCGGCTTCAATGAAACAACCCACCATGTACTCCTACATGGCCTCTCATCGATACCTTTACCAAATCGTGTTCACCACATCACTCTCATTACCGACATGATCATTTCACTCTAGCCCATCACCCAGATGAACCAGACCTAACACGACTCTAAGCATAGCAGGCATAGCAAGGTAGGAACAACACATACATATGGCTCAATCAATTCCTACACATGCTAGTGGGTTTCATCTAATTACTGTGGCAATGACAGGTCATGCAGAGGAAATGGGTTCAACTACCGTAGCACACAGCAGTTTGAAACGCGTTGTCTTAATGCAGTAAAAGAGAGCAAGAGCGAGAACATGGGATTGTATCGATATGATCAAATGGTTGGTTGCTTGCCTAATGGATCGATGCACTGATACGGTTCTTCGCTAGGGTAATCACGGTACTCCTCAGAGGCAGAACCTGCCGCAAAGAACACCGATACACAACCATCACCAAACAATGTGCGACAATATGATGCATGCATGAAACATGGCAATATGAGTGTGTTGGGCTAATGCAACTAAGACCAGAAGGGTTTGAACCAATTTGAACCAAAGATTCAAATTTCAAACTCATACATGGCCCTTTAAAGTGTTTTATCTTGTTCTGCACTAAACATCAAGTTAGCTTGCTTAAACATGCATGAAACTAGTACAGATGGATAGATTGGATTTTTCTGATCATTTTTCATATATAATTTGTTTGATTTGGAGCTACGGTTGAATTTATATGAATTTTTGAAGTTTGGGTTATTTTCTGAAATTTATAAATCATTTTAGATTTATTTTAATTCCAAGAAAGGTTTACTGCGTCAGCATGAGGTCATGCTGACCTCAGCAAGTCAACAGACCGGCCCAGGTCAAACTGACCAGTGGGTCCAGGGTGTCAGTGGATAATTAACTAATTTAATTTAGTTTAAACTAATCTGGATAATTAGCAGAAGGGGGCCCCACCTGTCATTGACTCAACAGAGTCAACCAGGGCCCACCCGTGGTCAAAGCCAGGTCGGCTGCACCGGCGTTTAGCCGCCGGCGAGCCCGACGCGGCGGCGGAAGTGGTTTTGGCCGTTCCGGCCACCAAATGGGGCGCGGAAGGCATCTACGTGGAGCTGGGGACGAACCGCAGCTCTTGGTGGAGCGAGTTGGGGTCGGGGTGGCCGGAGTCGGCGCCGGCGACGACCTAGGCGGCCACCGGAGTTCGGGTGAAGGCGAACTCGGGGCTAGGGTGTGCGGTGAGGTGCGGGGAGTGCACGGTTGGACCCAACGCAGCATGGTGAGTGCGATGGACACCGAGAGGTGGCCGGAGGATGGCCGGGAGCACGTCGGCGACGAGATCCGGGCGGTGCGTGCGGGTGATCTTCGTGCGGTGGCTACACGGCTCGGGGGCGAGAGAGGAAGGGTAGGAGGGGTAGCTAGGCTCACAGAGCACCCGTAGAGGCCACCGGCGGGGTCGGGGACGAGCTGATGCGGCGACGGCGTTGAAGGGGATCTCCGGCGACGGCGGACTCGGGCGAGGTCGGTGCGGTGGACTCGGGCCGCACGAGCACACGAGGCTCAGCTAGCTCGAAGGAAGAGGATGGTGGCGGAGCTCCTGGACACGACGAGATGGCGCACGGGCGGCGGGAGAGCGCGCTACGACGTGGAGCGGCGGCGGTGGCATCGGCCATGGCTGGGGAGCGCGAGGGGAGGAGCTGGAGAGGAGAGGAGGTGTCTGGGGGTTCGGGGGAGAGAGAGGGACCGATCCACGTCGTTAGCTGGATGAGGGAGCGGCGAGGCGGCGACCAGGTGCGTGGCACCCATGCGGTGCTCGCCGCCGAGCACCTTGCCTGCCTGCCTGGCCGAGCCAAGCAGCTCGCTGGCGCGGCAGCTGGGCTGGGCCGGCAGGTGGCCGGTTAGTAGGCGCCAGGTAAGTTTTCCCCTGTTCTTCTGTTTTTATTTATTCTGTAAGTTTGTGGACTTATTTAAAATACCTAGACAACTCCTAAAATCACCAAACTGCTCCTGGTCCATAGTTGGAATATTTCCAACATGAAACATTTTAGTTTGGAGATATTTGAGCATTTGAAATATTTTATAAATTTTAAATGCCCAAATTCAAATACTTATGAATTAACTCAAAGACCTTAGGATGACCTAGAAAACTGTGCATCACTTTTGGCAGAGGTTCTGAACCAGGACAAAAATGATGGACATTTTAGAAGGGCATTTCAGGTTCATTGAAATATTTTTAGTAAACCCTAGTTGTTTCAGAGGGGGCTGGGGGTTCTGTCATCCCCATTTCAAGTTTCTGATGAAAGAATAGACATGATGCAACACTCTAATGCATGAACTAGCTAGGGTGTGACAACTCACCCCCACTCAAAAGAATCTCGTCCCGAGATTTAGGTTCCTCCGGAAAGAAGGCGGGGTACTCAAGTCGAAGACGATCCTCCCTTTCCCAGTTGCTTCCTTCTCAGAATGGTGCGACCATTGAACCTTGAGAAACTTGATATTATGACGTCGAGTGGTACGCTCGGCTTGATCGAGGATACGAACGGGGTACTCTCGATATGTAAGATTATCTTGAAGATCAAGCATTTCGTGGTCTACTCCACGGATAAGATCCGAGAAGCAACGCCTGAGTTGAGAAATGTGGAAGACGTCGTGGACTCTGGAGAGATGCGGAGCTAGTTCCAATTGGTAGGCAACTTCTCCTCGTTTAGCGAGAATGCGAAAGGGTCCAATGTAACGAGGAGCCAATTTGCCCTTGATACCGAAGCGATGGGTTCCCTTCAGAGGAGTAACCCGAAGGTAAGCCTTCTCGTCAACCTCAAAAGTCATAGCCTTATGTTTTCGGTCGTATTGACTCTTTTGACGAGATTGGGCTGTTTTCAACTTTTCACGAACAATGCGAACTTGCTCTTCCGCTTCCTGGATCATGTCCGGGCCAAAGAATTGTCTTTCCCCGGTCTCTGACCAGTTAAGAGGCATTCGACACCTTCGTCCATAGAGAACTTCAAAAGGGGCTTTGCCCAAGCTGGATTAATAGCTGTTGTTATAAGCAAATTCGGCAAATGGAAGGCATTTCTCCGACTCCATTCCGAATGAGATAACAGAAGCTCGAAGCATGTCTTCTAGAATCTGGTTGACACGTTCTACTTGACCACTTGATTGAGGGTGAAAAGCGGTGCTAAAGGAAAGGCGGGTTCCCATAGCATTTTGGGAACTTTCCCAAAATCGATAGGTGAAGAGACTTCCTCGATTCGAGTTAATTTCCAAAGGAACACCATGGAGAGACACTATTCGGGAGATGTATAAGTCTACCAATTGACTAGCGGTTATACTCTCGCGAACAGGTAGGAAATGGGCTACTTTGGAAAGACGATCGACAACGACGAAGATAGTATTATTCCCTCTCTTGGTCCTAGGAAAACCGGTGATGAAGTCCATACCAATTTTATCCCATTTCCATTTAGGAATAGCTAGGGGTTGAAGGGTGCCAGCAGGCCGTTGATCTCTGCTTTTACACGACGACAGATGTCGCAACTAGCAATATACTGAGCGATTTCTCTCTTCATCCTAGTCCACCAGAACCTCTGGCGTAGGTCCTAATAAATCTTGGTACTACCGGGATGAATGGTGAGAGGAGATTCATGAGCCTCCTTAAGGATCAACTGCCGTAGATGTTGGTTCTTGGGAACCACTAAACGGTTCTCAAAGTACACAACACCATGATCATTTGTGGAGAAACATCTAGCACCTCCGCTAGCAATGTTCTCCTTGATCTTAGATATTCCCTTATCTCGCTTTTGGGCAGCGATGATTTGATCCGTAAGAGTAGGTTTCGCCACCAAGGTGGAAAGAAATCCTTGAGGAACAATGTGAAGGTTAAGCTTCCGAAATTCCTCATGGAGAAGCGGTTGACTTTGTTGTAACATCAGGTTGTTACAATAAGATTTACGACTTAGCGCATCAGCCATGACGTTGGCTTTTCCTGGGGTGTAAGTTATTTCTAAGTCGAAATCTGTGATCAACTCGACCCAACGTCTTTGCCTGAGATTCAAATCCGGTTGGGTCAAGATGTACTTCAGACTTTGGTGATCAGTGAATATTTCGCAATGATTACCGAGGAGGTAATGTCGCCAGGTTTTAAGTGCATAGACTACAGCTGTAAGCTCTAGATCATGAGTAGGATAATTCTCCTCATGTGGGTGCAATTGCCGTGAAGCGTAAGCAATTACGTGTCGATCTTGCATGAGAATGCAACCTAGTCCTTGTCGCGAGGCGTCGCAGTAGATAACAAAGTCCTTAGAGAAATCTGGCGGTACCAATACGGGAGCAGATGTCAGGCGTCTTTTCAGTTCCTGAAAGCTGTGCTCACATTGTGGAGTCCACTCGAACTTTTTATCTTTCTTGAGGAGTTCGGTTAGAGGTTTTGCAACTTTGGAGAAGTTCTCGACAAAGCGACGACAATAGCTCGCTAGGCCAAGGAAACTCCGAACTTGCTTGACCGATTCAGGTGGAGTCCAGTTAAGGACGGCTTGAACTCACTCGGGATTAACAGCAATACCTTTACCAGAAATTACATGTCCTAGATAGGTCACTTCTGGCAACCAGAATTCGCATTTGGAGAACTTGGCATAAAGGCGATGCTCTCGAAGTTTCATCAACACTAGCCTTAGATGTTCGGCATGTTCTTCCTCGTTCTTGGAGTAGATGAGTATATCATCGAGGTAAACCACGACGAATTTATCCAAATACTCCATGAAGATTGAGTTCATTAACCGAGAAAAGGTGGCTGGAGCGTTGGTTAAACCGAAGGACATGACGGTGTACTCGTATTGGCCATAACGAGTAACAAAGGCCGTTTTAGGAATGTCCCCGTTCCTAATTTTGATTTGATGGTAGCCCAATCTTAAATCCATTTTAGAGAAGACTGAGGATCCAGCGAGCTGATCATACAGGTCGTTGATCCTGGGGAGCGGATACTTGTTCTTGATTGTGACCAAATTGACAGGTCGATAATCTACAACCATCCGGTCCGTACCATCCTTCTTCTTGACGAAGAGGACGGGGCAAGCCCACGGAGATGAACTAGGTCGGATGAAACCCTTTTTCAAGGACTCATCGAGTTGTTTCTTAAGCTCGGCTAGTTCTAGTGGTGCCATCTTATAGGGTCTTCTAGCAATCGGGACGGTTCCTGGAATGAGATCTATTACGAACTCAACATCCCTGTCAGGTGGAACACCTGGCAATTCCTCTGGGAAGACATCCGGAAAGTCACGGACTACCGGAACGTCCTCAAGGTCTGGCAAAGGGCTGGCGTTAAGAGAATATAACTGTCGCTTGGCTATTCGGGTCAAGACATTGACTATCTTCCCCGAAGGATGGGTGAGTTGAACAGTCCTAGAGAAGCAATCAATTTTGGCACGATGGGCTGACATCCAGTCCATACCCAAGATGATATTAATATCCGAAGATTTGAGGGCTATCAAAGATGCGAGAAAAACAAGTCTGTCGACTTGAATTTCATTTCCATGGCTTACTCTAGAAGTTTGCCATTTGGATCCCGGAGTTTGAATTACCATAGAGGTGGGCATCTCACAGAATGTGGTGTTATGCAGACGAGCATAGCTCTCGGATATAAATGAATGAGATGCTCCTATATCGAAAAGAACAGATGCCGGGTGGCAATTAACAAGGAGCGTACCGAGAACGACGTTGGGATCCTCTTGAGCTTCTTCGGCAGAGATACAGTTGACATGGCCACGTGCAGCGGTGGCCGGCTTGGCGTAGAACACTTTCCCTATCGGCTTGCCACGGCCAACAGCTTTTGCAGATTGGTTGGGGTTGGTCTGGGGACACTCGCGCAGATAGTGGCCCAATTCCCCACACTTGAAACAAGTCACGGAACTGGTACGTGGAGGAGCACTGTTGGTTGGACCACCATAGGGCTTGGCTGGTGCAAACTGTTGAACGGGGCGAGGCGCCTGGAAGGATGGCCTCGGTGTGAACCTGGGTGGCAGGGCAGTGTTAGGCACCCACATGCGGCGCTTCTGAGGACCAGCACCGGATGAGGAACCCATGTCACGGTCATGCTTGCGTGTTGCTTCATAATCAGTCTGACCAGTCTCAGCACTGATGGCCTTGTTAACAAGCTTCTGAAAAGATGTGCACTCATGCAGACGGAGGTCGCGGCGAAGCTCAGGACTAAGTCCCTTACGGAACCTTGCTTGCTTCTTGGCATCAGTAGAAACTTCCTCAGTTGCATATCGTGCGAGGTTACCGAACTCCCTGCTGTAAGCATCCACAGAGAGTCGGCCTTGAGTGAAACTGCAAAATTCCTCACGTTTACGGTCCATGAGACCCTCCGGAATGTGATGTTCACGGAAAGCCTCGCTGAATTCAGCCCAAGTAGTGACATGGTCCGCTGGGCGCATAGCTCCATAATTCTCCCACCATAGACTGGCGGGGCCTTCAAGATGATATGCAGCAAAGGTGACCTTGTCAGCCTCAGCTACTAGCGCAGAACGCAGTTTGTGAGAAATACTGCGAAGCCAGTCATCAGCGTCGAGAGGCTCGACGGAGTGGTGGAACGTGGGTGGATGTAACTTGATGAAATCACTGAGTGACACCAAGTTATTTCTCTGATGGTGCGCTGTGTTTTGATCGATGCGCTCTAACAAACGGTTGGTCTCCCGCTTGTTTCTCTCAGCCTCTAGCATAACTTCTGCCAGAGAGGGAGGGTGAGGCAGATTTGCATTCCCGACTTCACTGCCTTCGGCCTGCTCTTGGGGAGCAGGGTTATTGCGCGTGTTGACCATCCTAGGTAAACAAGACAATGATTTAGTCAGAATGATAAGATTCCGACATAGAATACAGAATGTAAGGAATAACTCGGAATGCAAGATGATCATCCGTATGACATGGTAGATACAGAAACTGCTTTTTTTATTCCATCGTCATACACACAATACAAGGTTTAGTACAAGACCAAACAAGGTACTAATACGGTGAAAGGAAGATTACATCTCATCGGAGGCACTCCGAGCTCCTATACATTATTTTTCTACACCTCCGGAAGGCGGTACAAACTAGGTCATATCCCACGAGTCACGCAGGACGATGGACGACACAGCTAGTACGAACTAGTGATACTACCACTAACTCAGAGCGATCCATAGTAGTCCTCGTAGAAGTCACCTCCATAGCCTAGAAGCTCAACATGATCATCCGGAAACAGACGATCCCGGGGAGCTTGTGGACCATAGGGGCTAGGATGAGGTCTTGGACCAACAAACGGTGGCCTGCAGGGACCACGAGGTGGGGTGATGCCTCCTACATCACGCCAATCCATCACGTCTGGCAGAGCAGATCTCACAGGATAGAGATCGCGCATATCCGAATATCCAGCTTGCACATCCGGTGCAAACCGAGTCAAAGTGGCCTAATGGTCAGCACGGGTATTGAAAAGCTCTAGCCTCAAGGCCCGATTTTCACGGTCCTTGTCTTCAAGCAACTGTGCAGTGGTGCGGATCCGTGAATCCTCCTGAGTGGAGTCAGCATAGATAGCCTAGAGATACCCTTGTGCTCCCGGAAGTGATGCTGGCATATACCGAAAATCAGAGTCCCGAAATAGGCCAGTCCTGACTCGCATGATGGTCATCATAGAGTAGGCAGCATCCTGCACAGCCATCTCAATAGTAACCCCGAGTCCATAGGAGCAGTGAAGGGGCTCGGTGGATCCAGGATAAGATGGAAATATCCTGACAGTGCAAAGATATTGACTTTGATTAAAGTCTCGGAATTGCTCTTCGACCGTGTACTCAAGATACCAACGGTATCCAGCCTCAGTCATTACCCTGACCAACATGGCAATATGGCCGGGTACATCTAGGCATCGAGTCAAATGAACCACTTGATTCTGAGGACGGGTCGCCATCTGGAACATGATAAACACAAGACATTAAGATCCCTAACAGAAATTGGACAGCATAACGACTATAAATGCTCAAAATGGATTTTGAGACATTTGACAAGGATTTCATACACACTCAACAACATCATATCAAAGTTCTGGGTCCATCCTAGCAACATAATGTGGTAGTAGAACTGAACTAGGCTTGTATCCATCAAACCTATAAGGTACTACTGATTAGTAACACGTGAACCTGATAGAGAGAAGAGATCCTAATTCCTTAACCCCCGGTGGAAGAATAGACTGACTCAGATCAGAATGTCATAAGATAAAGGAGTAAAAAGAGCCTTAGGTTCCATCCCACAAACAATTCCCCTACATATAACTAAAGAATTTCTAGACTCAACATCGACCAGTTTGGCTTGGAGAACCTACAGGCAGTCCGGCTCTGATGCCAACGCTGTCAGGACCTCGACTCGATGCCACATAGATCTAGCATGTAACACCTCATATCACTTTGCGGCCTCACGCACGGTATTCCCACGGGTGTCGTCTTACCTTTGCCCGGGACCGTTTGCGCCTTTTGGCACACGTATATGATAGTGTCGCTAGCATCCATATGATAAGGAGCCCGGGCTGACATGGCTAGTCATAAACCCAAAGTGGCACAGACTTACAGGGACAGGCATCCATGACCCAGCATCGAACGTGTCGGTCATCAGCAAGTGAATCCGGGCTGTAGCACTAGGCTAGCAGGACTCCGGTAAACCGGGGTGTAGCGGGCTAACAAGACTCCGGTACCCACCGCGTGACATTTCCCCAAAGGGACAGACACAGGAACGAAGAAGGACACATGCCGGCCAGCCTAAGTGTTCCGGAGCAGTAGCAAGCTACCAAGGCTCAGTGGAGACACTAGGAGACATTTCCCGGCAAGAGAGGCTACTATGGGTAAACAACTAGATAGTCAGATCCCACACATACCAAGCATTTCAATCATACACACAATATGCTCGATATGTGCAAATACAACAAGGCATCACAACACGACTCTACAACACAAGTACTTTATTTAAGGCTCAGAGAGCCATACATAACATACACATAAGTACGGGTCACACGACCCAGCATTCAAGTCATACAGTCATACAAACCAGCAGCGGAAGTAACTTGTCTGAGTACAGACAACTAGTAAAATAAAAGAGGCTTGGAAAGCCTAGCTATACTACATGGTCCTTCACAAGCTCCGGATTACCACCTGGGCCTCAGTCTACTCATCGATGTCAATGTCTACGAAGAACCCATCAGAAGGGGTTGCAGCGTCTTCTGTAAAATGTAAATTATAGCAACATGAGTACAAAGGTACCCAGCAAGACTTACATCAGATCCTACATACATGCACATTATCAAGAAGGGTTGGTGGAGTTATTGCAGCAAGCCAGCTTTGACTCTTGGCTAAGCTATCTTACGAGACACCAACTTGAAATGGTTTTGCGCACACGAGTCCACTACTCACCACTTCAATACACCACCGAGGATCCACCTCCGTCATCCTACGGAAGAGCCATCCTCGGCACTCACGCTTATTGTGAGATTTTTAGTAGTATCCATTCACTTGTCTATGAACTGTATAAGCAACCAAGTAGTCCTTTACCGCGGACGCGGCTATTCGAATAGATCATGTTAACCCTGCAGGGGTGTACTTCTTCATACATGTTTCCACCACTTAGCGTCTGCACACGACATGTGCTCGGCAGACTTCAAGCGAAAGCCGACGTGGGTGTAGACCACGACCTACCTAAACACCTAAGTCTCTAGTCCAGGTTTATCGCCTATCCAGGTTCCATCCGCAGGGAGTCCGGCCGAGGTTTCCCATACGGCCCCGAACGATGTGTACAGGGTTCCCGAGATACCTAACGGGTATTCGGTACACCGTGCCACGTACCTACCGCATCACAGCCCACCCCGCGGGTCAGCGCTGTCCACGGCCTCCAGTAAGCTACAAACACCAGAAACTACTTGCAACTCCTGGACAGAGGACTAGGGTGAATAAGAAGTCGAGCGGGGTCATATTTCAGGGCCCAATGCATGGTAGTAGCTGAATCTTAAATCACGCATACAGATCTCAGTGCTTAAGGTCGGCTTCAATGAAACAACCCACCATGTACTCCTACATGGCCTCTCATCGATACCTTTACCAAATCGTGTTCACCACATCACTCTCATTACCGACATGATCATTTCACTCTAGCCCATCACCCAGATGAACCAGACCTGACACGACTCTAAGCATAGCAGGCATAGCAAGGTAGGAACAACACATACATATGGCTCAATCAATTCCTACACATGCTAGTGGGTTTCATCTAATTACTGTGGCAATGACAGGTCATGCAGAGGAAATGGGTTCAACTACCGTAGCACACAGCAGTTTGAAACGCGTTGTCTTAATGCAGTAAAAGAGAGCAAGAGCGAGAACATGGGATTGTATCGATATGATCAAATGGTTGGTTGCTTGCCTGATGGATCGATGCACGGATACGGTTCTTCGCTAGGGTAATCACGGTACTCCTCGGAGGCAGAACCTGCCGCAAAGAACACCGATACACAACCATCACCAAACAATGTGCGACAATATGATGCATGCATGAAACATGGCAATATGAGTGTGTTGGGCTAATGCAACTAAAACCAGATGGGTTTGAATCAATTTGAACCAAAGATTCAAATTTCAAACTCATAAATGGCCCTTTAAAGTGTTTTATCTTGTTCTGCACTAAACCTCAAGTTAGCTTGTTTAAACATGCATGAAACTAGTACAGATGGATAGATTGGATTTTTCTGATCATTTTTCATATATAATTTGTTTGATTTGGAGCTACGGTTGAATTTATATGAATTTTTAAAGTTTGGGTTATTTTCTGGAATTTATAAATCATTTTAGATTTATTTTAATTTCAGAAAAGGTTTACTGCGTCAGCATGAGGTCATGCTGACCTCAGCAAGTCAACAGACCGGCCCAGGTCAAACTGACCAGTGGGTCCAGGGTGTCAGTGGATAATTAACTAATTTAATTTAGTTTAAACTAATCTGGATAATTAGCAGAAGGGGGCCCCACCTGTCATTGACTCAACAGAGTCAACTAGGGCCCACCTGTGGTCAAAGTCAAAACGGTTGCACTGGCGTTTAGCCGCCGGCGAGCCCGACGCGGCGGCGGAAGTGGTTTTGGCCGTTCCGGCCACCAAATGGGGCGCGGAAGGCATCTACGTGGAGCTGAGGACGAACCGCAGCTCTTGGTGGAGCGAGTTGAGGTCGGGGTGGCCGGAGTTGGCGCCGACGACGACCTAGGCGGTCACCGGAGTTCGGGTGAAGGCGAACTCGGGGCTAGGGTGTGCGGTGAGGTGCGGGGAGTGCACGGTTGGACCCAACGCAGCATGGTGAGTGCGATGGACACCGAGAGGTGGCCGGAGGATGGCCGGGAGCACGTCGGCGACGAGATCCGCGACGGTGCGTGCGGGTGATCTTCGTGTGGTGGCTACACGGCTCAGGTGCGAGAGAGGAAGGGTAGGAGGGGTTGCTAGGCTCACAGAGCACCCGTAGAGGCCACCGGCGGGGTCGGGGACGAGCTGATGCGGCGACGGCGTTGAAGGGGATCTCGGCGACGGCGAGCTCGGGCGAGGTCGGTGCGGTGGACTCGGGCCACACGAGCACACGGGGCTCGGCTTGCTCGAAGGAGAGGAGGGTGGCGGAGCTCGTGGACACAGTGGCGCGGCGTGGGGTTGACGGAGAGCGCGTCTACGGCGTAGGCACGGCGGCGGTGGCATCGGCCATGGCGTGGGAGAGCGAGGGAGAGGAGCTGGAGAGGAGAGGAGGTGTCTGGGGGGTTCGGGAGAGCGAGGGGGAGCGATCCACGTCGTTAGCCGGGCGAGTGGAGCGGCGAGGCGGCGAGCAGGTGCGTGGCACCCATGCGGTGCTCACCGTCGAGCACCTGCCTGCCTGCCTGGCCGAGCCAAGCAGCTCGCTGGCGCGGCAGCTGGGCTGGGCCGGCAGGTGGGCCGGTTAGTAGGCGCCAGGTAAGTTTTTCCCCTGTTCTTCTGTTTTTTATTTATTCTGTAAGTTTGTTGAATTATTAAAAATACTTAGGCAACTCCTAAAATCACCAAACTGCTCCTGGTCCATAGTTGGATTATTTCCAACATGAAACATTTTAGTTTGGAGATATTTGAGCATTTGAAATATTTTATAAATTTAAAATGCCCAAATTCAAATAATTATGAATTAACTCAAAGACCTTAGGATGTTCTAGAAAACTGTGCATCACTTTTGGCAGAGGTTCTGAACCAGGACAAAATGATGGACATTTTAGAAGGGCATTTCAGGTTCATTGAAATTATTTTTAGTAAACTTAGTTGTTTCAGAGGGGGCTGGGGGTTCTATCATCCCCATTTCAAGTTTCTGATGAAAGAATAGACATGATGCAACACTCTAATGCATGAACTAGCTAGGGTGTGACAATGAGGCCCCAGGGCGACTCTCAGGAGACTCCGGGGCATTTACAGCCCCACTCATTATTACGTGAGAGTGTCACGAGCGGAGACCTTCACAGGCCGGAGACTTTCGTCAGGGGTAGAACTTCCGGAGGTGCTGGATTTTCCAGGCGTTCTGGATGGGGACCCCATCTTGTGTCTCCAAGTGCGGGCGCCAGGCCTAGAGACACTGGCAACCCCAAACGGGCCCTCCCACATGGGAGAGAGCTTATGCAGCCCCTCCCTGGAGAGCACCCGCCTCAGGACGAGATCACCCACCTCTAACATCCTGGAGAGGACGCTGCGGTAGTGGTACCACTGCAGCGCCTGTCGTGGTTCTAAGACTGACAGTAGAAAGGGGTAGGTATGGAGAGGCAAGATCTCAGCTATGGTGAAGGTGTATACATGAGGTTTACGAGTTCAGGCCCTTCTCGGAGGAAGTAACAGCCCTACGTCTCGGTGCCCGGAGGCGGTCGATTGGATTATGTGTGTGATATTACAGGGGGTGCAAACCCTTGTCCCAGAGGAGGGGGTGGCTTATATAGAGTGCGCCAGGACCCCATCCATCCTCTATTACAAGGGGCTTAATGTACATAAAGTAGGGGCGTTACTGATAACGTCGGCCTTAAGTGCTATTAACGACCTTAAAGACTATGGAGTGAATGCTTGACTATTGCGATGCTGAGTGACTCTTGATCTTTGGTAGGTCGAGTGATTCCTTGTAAGGTCGAGTGATGTGATTGGTCGAGTGTATTGCACTCGACACTTTTGACTAGGGGTTCTTCGTTACATCTTGGACTTCGTATCTTCTAGGGTAGTGACCTTGGTTAGGGCGTAGGTCAGGTCTATGACCCTACCCCAGGTCTATATACTCATCAGTAGCCCCCGAATGGATTAAGGTTCGAGTGGAAGATAGGTTGAAGTTGAACTTGTTCTGAGCTTACACCTTGTGAATGTTTTTCGCAAGACGGAAGACTCATGTTGGTACTTCAGTGTTGATTCAGTCGCCTTGGTCCATTCAGAAAGTTGTCGACTGAACTTGTGGTGTCGTCCGCCGAGTGTTGTCTTGGGGTGTAGAATCTTTGGCGTGATTGATTGCAGTGTATCCCGGAATTCACGGGATACAAAATTTCGGGGAAGCGCGCGAGATGGGGCATGCCGAAGTAAACAAGGCAGATAAACAGTAGTGCCTCGATTTCTGCACCGCCTTTTTCACCACGTACATTGCGCGCCACTGTTGCGGGATTTGACGGGATCGCCTGGCCCCACGCGTCAGCCACTCGGAAGGAGCCCCTTATAAGGCAACGGGGCCGAGGCGTCCGCACTATGCGCGGTTGCATCCCTTTCTTCTTCCTCTGCTTCTCCACCGCATCCAGCTCTTCCGCTCTCGACGCTGCAGCTCCACCGCCATGGTGAAGGACAAGACGGCCGCGCTAGAGCGCGCGAAGAAGGCGACGGGGGCGGCCAAAGGCAAGAAGCAGAACCGCGGATCGTCGTCGCGCACGGGGCTACTGCCAGGCTGGATCCAGGGCGATTGGATCCGGTCATTGATACGTCAGGAGGATCTGGACGAACTAGAGTAGTCCGGGCTGATTGCCAAGGGTGCAGCAAGGCTGCCTGAGGGGGAGACAGAGCCGCAGCCTCGATCTGGTGAGTGTGTACTGCTCGCCACCCACGTCGGCCGGGGTTTTTTGCTCCCCCCGAACCCCTTCTTCCGGGGCTTCATGAACTTCTTCGGTGCTCAACTCCATCATTTTTCTCCCAATACCATCACGTATCTTGCCGCGTTCGTGTCGATGTGTGAAAACTTTCTGGGATGTCGACTGCATTTGGGTCTTTTCAAACATATCTTCACCATCCGTTCTCAGTCGGTGAAGACCCATGTCATCCAGATGTGTGGGGGATTGGGTATCCAAAAGAGGCATAGGAGTTCTTTCCCTTCTATGACTCTCCCTGAATCGGTTAGGGGTTGGTAGTCGACCTGGTTCTACTGCCAGGATGTTCCGACTCCGGGTCAGTCGACCAGCCTTCCCCACTTCACTTTTGACCATGTCCAACCCCCTTCTCCATTAAAGGTGACCGCTGCTGAGAGTGCGGAGACCAAGATGTTGGTCGAGAGAGTGGTCCAACTGATTAATGAGGGTGTCACTGGCCAGGACCTGCTAGAAGTTTTCCTCAGTCGACACATCCAGCCTCTTCAGGCCCGTGACCATCCCATGTGGTTGTACTCCAGGTCTGATGACACCGCTCGGGTTCATCCAGAGGAAGTGTCATCCAAGACTGTGGCCGTGTGGTTGAAGGGCATCACAGGCAACCAGGACAACCCCAGAGGAGCTAGGCGAGTCATCCCCTTCAGCGACGAAAATCAGCCCGATAAGGCATGCTCTTTCTTCCGATTGTCTTTGTGTTCATGTTCTGACTGTGCTTGATCTCGACTGACTTTACTCCATTTTTTTCTTGTAGGTCTTCACTGATATGTACTCGATACCCAATGGTGAACAAATCCTGGAGCAGGACTAGGAGGGAGAGGCCAGCGTAGAGGAGGGTGAATGGGAATCTTCGGATCAAGACAAGGAGGAGGAGAGCGAGGAGTCCGATGACGAGGAAGAAGTCGACTTGCCGCCGCGCTCTGAACACCGATCCAAGCAACACCATGACCCTGCGGGCGGGCGTGGAAAGAACGTGGCTCTAAGTACCCAAGCACAGAAGCGCACTCGAACGTCAACTCCAGAGCCGACATAGAAGGTCGCCAAGCAGCCCAGAGTTGCTCCTTCAAAGACTCGGAAGACTCTGCCGCGGATCAAGATGGATGTCCATGTTGCTTCGGGGTGACTATCTTGCTTGCATTTATCTAGGCAACTGAAGTTTTTGTTCTGACCAACTGGATCATGTATCTTTCTAGCCCCCCTCTGCTGCCACTGACATGGACATCGACAAGGCCCCAGGAGACAAGGAGACCGACGATGCGGCAACTTCTCGCGCTGGTACGTTCGTTCGACCAGAGCTCATTTAGTCGATTGGATTGTCAAACTTCTGAATTTCCAATGTTTCTCCTTCTCTGCAGTTTCGCGGGAGGTCGTCGTGCTTCCTGATGATGAAGAAGAGGAAGTGCCTCTACAGGAGAGGAAGAGGAGAGGAGAAGGCTCGAGCAGGAGAAAACTTGAAGTCCAAGTCCCTCAGTCGACGCCGGTGCTTGAGGCGGTGGTCGAGCGTACCAGAGGTTCGGTTTGGACCAACGTCACATTTGCTAGCCCGCTGACGACTGATCGTCCGTCGGGGTTGACTACTCCGGTTACTGCCGCCCCAGTGCAACTCCACTCGTCTGACCCAGTAGCTGCTTCAGCCCCCTTAGAGCCATCAATTTTGCTGCATATCAGACCCCCGACGATTCGCCAAGTGCTTCCAGGGAGGCTCTTCGCCAGGTGAACCTTGTCATGGAGCAGGTGAAGGCGATGCACGAGGCCAGTCAGGTGGCTTATAACGCCAGCACCGCTCTGTAGACCAATGTTAAGGTTAGCGAACTCCGACTGAACTTTTTGACTGTTGTTTTATATCTGATCACCCACTGGGGTGTGCCTGTGTTTAGAGTTTTAGGAATCTGTACACTTCACTCGACTCGTGTTGAGCCTTAGTAATCTATCCGGACCAGTGGGGGCACGCCGAGTGCACCCACTGGGTGTAGTCCCCGATACCGCGGTCGACTGCGGGCAGTCGACTGAGGTCTTAGAATCTGATTTTCTCTTCTTTTTTTGACTCGCGCTGGGCAGACCCAGCCGAGTGTTGTTCTGAACTAGTGGGGGCACGCTAAGTGCACCCACTGGGTGTAGTCCCCGAGACTATTGTTGAATATTTGATTCGGCTGTAGTCTTAGAGTTACTTATCACCGTCATTTTCTCTTGTTTCTGTCGACTAACATATCTCTCTTGCTGACTGTAGAGGTCTTGTGATCTTGGAGCTCGACTTTCTGAATTAAATAAGAAGCGTATCAGCGTTGAACTTGATCTTGAACTCACGAAGAAGAACCTCAAGACTGCTCAAGAAGAGACGGCTATTATGGGAGGTAACCAATCGACTGTCTTGTCCACTTAGTAGCTCGCATCTTTTACTGCCTTTTCTCCCAGTCTCTTTGAACCGAGTGACTTCACACAAGCAGATGTACGTAGTGAAAACCGTCAACTTCAGGCTCGTCTGAACAGCGTTGTTTCTTTAGAGAAAATGAAGGAAGCTTTGGAGAAGAAGGACCAGGATCTTGCTGCTGCTCAGAAGTAAGCATGTGAGAAGACAAAGCTTGTGGATAAGAAGTTGGCATCAGTCAGCAAGTTGGAAGAGGAGAACGCGAAGTTGAAGACCGCCATATCTGACGCCAATCGGGAAGTCGAGCAGCTGAAGAAAGACAAGGAGAACCTGAGCAACGAAGTCAGAGGCCTCAGGGCTAAAACTGGCGAGCTGGAGTCCTATCTAGGACAGCTTGCTGCAAAATTGGTCCTGAAACTTGAAGGTATCATTGCTAGACTGACTGATTGCTGCCGATTGGAATATCTTGTTACGCTGTCGACTCACTATTTTCTTTGATTGTGTAGAGTTTTTTCTGGACTTTGAGGCCGAGACTGGGTGGGTTGAGACGGGTCTCGACCCCGTCCATTGTCCGGTTAAAGATGATGTTGCTATGGACTTGTTGTGGTTGGAATCACGGATGGACAGCGCTGTAGCTTATCTGGCTCGAATGAAAGCGACGGTGACTCCTGTTGATGCCGAACTCTGGCCCCAGGCGGAACTTCCATAGGGTCTTGAGTCACTGATGACTCGACTGAACCAGATCCCAAGCAGAGTGCAGGAGTGGAAAAAATCTGCCGCTCGCTGTGGCGCTGATGTTGCCTTGTTGTTGGTCCGAGTGCACTATAAAGACGCTAAAGAAGAGAAGCTGGTGGCCCTCAAGGTTGCGAACACCAAGAAGCACTCCTTCCAGTCCTTCATGGACACCTTCCTTGAGGCTGCCACTCGCATTGCGGACAGCATTGACCTTGACAGCTTTTGCGATCCAGCCAGCCCTTCTCCCACCAAGTGATCGAAAAAACAATATGCTTCACTCTTCTTTGCCTCGGAATGCCGAGTGAATCTGTAATCGTTAAAACTCCTTCGGGCCTGACGCCCGAGTACCTTGAATTCGCTGTTAGGAACCTTCGAATTTATCTGAACTTAGCTTATCTTCGAATATGTTGTGTTTGTACCCTTGATGCAGCTTCCGAGGACAAGCCTTGAGCGGTATTGATCAGCTCATGAGCGAGACACTCGGCAATGGTCTTGACGTCCCTGAAAGCAGCTAGCAGCTGTTGGATGAGCCTTTGGTAGCATTGATCAGCTCATCAGCGAGGCATTCAGCAATGGTCTTGACATCCCTAAAAGCGGCTCGCCCTGTCATCAGTTCGCCTCGGCGGTGCGCACAATCTCGTCCTTCTTCTTGACGGTGCAGCCTCGGGGGGACGGGTCATGGTCGACCTGTAACACTCGCCACTCGGTAGGATTTTTAATACTTAGGCGAGTACCGGACTGCAGCTAAGCCCCCGAGTGGGAGGATTACTCACCAATCGATAGGATTTTTAATACTTAGGCGAGTACTGGACTGCAGCTAAGCCCCCGAGTGGGAGGATTGCTCACCACTCGGTAGGATTTTTAGTACTTAGGCGAGTACTCGACTGTAGCTAAGCCCCCGAGTGGGAGGATTTCTCACCACTGGGTAGGGATTTTTAATACTTAGGTTTGTAGTGGACTGCAGCTAAGCCCCCGAGTGGGAGGATTGCTCACCACTCGGTAGGATTTTTAATACTTAGGCGAGTGCTGGACTGGAGCTAAGCCCCCGAGTGGGAGGATTGCTCACCACTCGGTAGGATTTTTAATACTTAGGCGGGTACTGGACTGCAGCTAAGCCCCCGAGTGGGAGGATTGCTCACCACTCTATAGGATTTTTAATATTTAGGCAAGTACTGGACTGCAGCCAAGCAGTGCGCACAATCTTGTCTTTCTTCTTGATGGTGCAGCCCCGGGGGGAAGGGTCATGGTCGACTCGTACCATTCAGTAGGATTTCTCAAACTTAGGCGAGTACTGAACTGCAACTAAGCCCCCGAGCGAGAGGCTGGCTCATCACTCGGTAGGATTTTTATCACTTAGGCGAGTACTGGACTGCAGCTAAGCCCCCGAGTGTGAGGCACACTCTCCACTCGGTAGGATTTTTATCACTTAGGAGAGTACTGGACTGCAGCTAAGCCCCCGAGTGAGAGGCTGGCTCACCACTCGGTAGGATTTTTCTTTTCAACTTAGGCGAAACGGGTTCGCAGCTAAGCCCCCGAGTGAGAGGCTAGCTCACCACTCAGTAGGATTTTTCTTTTCAACTTAGGCGAAACGGATTCGCAGCTAAGGCACCCACTGGGGGATTCTAGAATATGTAAAAAAATGACCAACAATCATTCGGAAGACTGTAAAATTGTGTCTTTGATAACCACACTAAAAGGTATTTCTTATTACATCTCAATAGTCTGAATGCTTAACAGTAAAAGGGGCGAAGCAGATCTGCATTCCAGGCGCGTGGCTCATCTTTATTGTGCTCGACGTTGAAAAGGTGATACGCTCCGTTGTGGAGCACTTTGGTGATGACGAAGGGGCCCTCCCAAGCAGGAGCGAGCTTGTGTGGTCTCTGCTGGTCCACTCGAAGAACCAAGTCTCCTTCCTGAAATGCTCGACCCCTTACATTTCTGGCATGGAATCGACGTAGGTCTTGTTGGTAAATGGTCGACCGGATCAAGGCCATCTCCCTTTCTTCTTCCAGGAGGTTGACTGCATCTTGCCGAGCTTGTTCTGCTTCTGCTTCCGAGAAGAGCTCGACTCATGCCGCGTTGTGGAGCAGATCAGTCGGGAGTATGGCTTCAGCTCCATAGACTAAAAAGAATGGAGTTCTTCCAGTCGACCGATTAGGAGTTGTTCTTAATCCCCAAAGTATTGATGGAAGTTTGTCGACCCAAGCACCTGCTGCATGTTTGAGGTCATGCATCAATCGGGGTTTCGGTCCTTTGAGAATCAATCCATTTTCTCTTTCAGCTTATCTATTCGATTGAGGATGGGCGATTGAAGTGTAATCGACCCTCGTGCCTTGGGAAGCACAAAAGGCACTGAACTCATCAGAATCAAAGTTCGACCCATTATCCGTGATGATGCTGTGCGGAACACCATATCTGAATATTAATTGTCTGATGAAACTCACAGTTGTACTCGCTTCAAGGTTTTTGATGGGCTTGGCTTTGATCCATTTGGTAAATTTGTCGACTGCTACCAGCACATGAGTAAACCCGCTCCTACCGGTCCTCGGAGGTCCAACCATGTCTAATTCCCAGACAACAAAAGGCCAGACGAGTGGAATTGTCTTCAGAGGTGATGCAGGCTTATAGGACATGTTGGAGTAAAACTGAAAATCTACACATTTGTCTACTAGCTCTTTCGCCATCTCGTTGGCATGAGGCCAGTAAAATCCGGCTCGGTATGCTTTGGCCACGATGGTCCGAGAGGACGCATGGTGGCCACAGGTCCCCGAGTGAATATCAATGAGGATCATTCGACCTTCTTCTAGTGTGATGCATTTCTCGCTGACTCCAGTTACACTTTCTCTGAACAACTGCCCTCTTATCACTGTAAAGGCTTTGGATCGTCGGACGATCTGTCGAGCCTCTTCTTCGTCCTATGGAAGTTCTTTCCTAAGAATGTATGCAATGTATGGTATTGTCCAGTCGAGAGTGATGACCAAAACCTCCATGATCAAGTCGACCACGGCTGGGACTTCGACTTCAGTCGGATCCATGGCACTCTTAGGCTGTGGGAGCTCTTCCGTGAAGGGATCCTCCTGAACTGAAGGCGAGTGAATATGTTCCAAGAACACATTGCTAGGGATGGTCTCTCTCTTGGATCCTATCTTTGCTAGTTCATCTGCAGCTTGATTTTTCAGTCGGGGTATATGGTGAAGCTCCAAACCCTCAAACTTCTTTTCCAACTTTCTTACTGCATTGTAATAACTAGTCATGGCTGGGCTCCTGACATCCCATTCTTTCATCACTTGATTAACCACCAAATCCGAGTCACCGAAAACCATAAGGCGTCGGACGCCGAGTGAAATGGCCATGCGTAACCCGTATAAAAGTGCTTCATATTCGGCTTCATTGTTGGAAGAGTCAAAATGAATTTGTAGAACATAGTTAAGCTTGTCCCCACGGGGGGATACCAACACTACTCCAGCACCGGAACTATTCAGCATCTTGGAACCATCGAAGAACATGGTCCAATGCTCCAAGTGAACTTGAGTCGACAGTTGCTGCTCGATCCACTCGGCAAGGAAATCTGCGATTGCTTGGGACTTGATCGCCTTCTTTGCCTCAAACTTGATATCCAATGGAAGGAGTTCAATCGCCCATTTCGCCACTCGACCAGTTGCATCTCTATTGTTCAGAATTTTAGATAATGGTGGGTCGCTGATGACTGTAATGGAGTGATCAAAGAAATAGTGTGAAACCTTCTTCATGGTCATGTAGATTCCGTAGACAAGCTTCTGATAATGCGGATATCGTTGCTTGGATGGAGTCAAAACTTCAGAGAGATAATATACTGGGCATTGAACTTGGTAAGCTTTTCCTTCCTCTTCCCGCTCGACCGTGAGTACTATACTGACAACTTGTGCAGTGGCTGCAATATAAAGCAGTAAGGGCTCTTTGCTGATTGGCGCAGCAAGCACCGGCTAGGTGGAAAGCAGGGTTTTGAGCTCTGCAAATGCTGCGTCAGCTTCCTCGGTACACTCGAACTTGATTTCTTCATCAATCGGTAAAGAGGTAAGGCCTTTTCACTGAGACGAGAAATGAATCGACTCAAGGCGGCCAAACAACCAGTAAGCTTCTATACGTCGTGCACACGCACGGGGCATTTCATTCGGAGGATGGTATCAACTTTTTCTGGATTTGCGTCGATTCCTCGTTCAGAAACGAGGAAACCGAGTAACTTTCCACTTGGAACTCCGAATGTGCACTTTGACGGATTAAGCTTGATATCATACCTTCTTAGGTTGGCAAAGGTTTCTACGAGGTCAGTCAGCAGGTCGGAACAATGCGTGTCTTGACCACAATGTCATCCATGTATGCTTCCACATTCCGACTAATCTGAGTGAGCAAGCACTTCTGAATCATCCTCATGAATGTGGCGCCGGCAATTTCAAGACCGAATGGCATGGTGACATAGCAAAAGCACCCAAACGGGGTGATGAAAGCTGTTTTTATTTCATCGGGACCATACAGTCGGATCTGATGATACCCGGAATATGCATCCAAAAAAGACAAGCGCTCGCACCCCGCGGTCGAGTCAACAATTTGATCGATGCGGGGGAGAGGGAAATGATCTTTCGGGCAGGCCCGATTGATATGCTTGAACTCGATGCACAGACGGAGTGAATCGCCCTTCTTAGGGACCATGACCACATTGGCAAGCCACTCGGAGTGGTAGATCTCTCGGATGAACTCTGTCGCTAGGAGTCGAGCCACTTCCTCGCTGATTGCCTTTCTCTTCTGTACGGCGGACCGCCGAAGATGCTATTTGATAGGTTTTATCTTTGGATCGACGCGCAAACGGTGCTCACCCAGTTCCCTGGGTACACCCGGCATGTCAGAAGGTTTCCATGCGAAGATGTCCCAGTTCTCACGGAGGAACTGGATGAGCGCTTCTTCCTATTTGCTGTCGAGAGTTGTTGAGATATGAGTCGGTGCGGCATTGGAATCGGTCGGGTGAATGTGAATCAGCTTCGTTTCATTGGACGACTGAAATGCAGAATATGTGGCAGGTCTCTTAGTTCGGAGTAACTCGCTCAGATCTGCATTCTTCTGATATTCTTGAAATTCAACCGCTGCCATCTGTGCATCGGCAATTTTGGAACCCTTATGGAAGCATTCCTCCGCCTTTTGCCGACTGCCAGTAACGGTGATCACACCTCTGGGACCAGGCATCTTCAAATTGAGGTATACGTAACATGGTCAAGCCATAAAACGTGCGTAGGCATGCCTACCCAGAATGGCATGATAGGCACTTTGGAAATCCACAACTTCAAATGTCAACTTTTCCTTACGGTAATTCTTGGAATCACCGAAAACCATATCAAGGGCGATCTGGCCGAGTGATTCGGCTTTCTTTCCAGGGATAACGCCATCGAAACTCATATTGCTCTCGCTAAGTTTGGACATCGGAATGCCCATCCCCTTCAAGGTTTCATCATAAAGGATATTCAGGCTGCTACAACCATCCATCAGCACTTTGGTCAGTCGAGTGCCTTCGACCACCGGGCCGACCACCAACGCTTGCCTCCCAGGGGTGGCTATACACGTAGGATGATCGGACTGGTCGAATGTGATGGCTGTTTGGGACCATTTCAGGTATGCGGTCGTCGTTGCCGGGGCGACCATATTCACTTCTCTGTTGATAACTTCCAATCAAATCTTGCTTTTAACATCAGCAAAAATCATCAGGGTGGAATTGACTTTGGGATAACCATCATCATCTAACTCATCCTCGTCTCTATCTGACTCCTTTCCTTTTTCATTGGGTTGACTCTCTCGGAACTGCTGGATCAGGAGCCGACACTGTCGAGTGGTGTGTTTAGGGTAAATCAGATTACCCTCTTTCATCCTTCTTCATGTGAATGTGACACGGCAAATCCAACACATCATTTCCTGCTTGGTCCCTTACCTTCTTAGGGTTCCAGGGTCCCTTGGGTTTCCCTTTAGACTTCCCTTGAGCCACCGGCGCAATTTCGCCAGGTGCTGCGGGCTCGGCCTTTCGCTTTTGTTTCCGATTGCTTCCGCCGGTGTCCTGACCGACTGGTTTGCCCTTTCCGCCGCGGAGTCGATCCTCTTCCTCTCCGTTCACGTACCGGGTGGCTATCTCCATCATCCAAGTCAGAGTCATATCCCCAGTCCGACCGAACTTCAGGACCAGCTCTCGGTATTTAACGCCTTCCTTGAAGGCACACACTGCTTGATGTTTAGATACATTCTCCACCGTGTGATGCGAAGTGGTCCACCTCTGGATGAAATCCCTCAGTGTCTCACTCGGTTTCTGCACGCAATGTTGCAATTCTGTCAACCCCGCTGGCCGCTCGCAAGTGCCCTCAAAAGTTCTGATGAACACTCAAGCAAGCTCTTCCCAACTGTATATACTGTTCAGGGCTAATTGAGTCAACCATGCTCTGGCTGATCCTTCCAACATCAAAGGGAGATGCTTCATTGCCACTTCATCATTCCTGCCACCAATCTGTACAGCACTCGGTAGTCTTCAAGTCAAGTTTCAGGCTTGGACTCCCTAGTGAACTTGCTGACTCTAGTCGCCAACCTGAAGTTGGGGGAATCACTCCAGCTCTGATGGCCCTGCTGAAACACTCTGGGCCTGAAACATGAACCCTATTGCCAGTCGAGCGATCTCTGCCAAGGTCATTCCTATGTGCGCTGTTCCGGTCGACCAAACCCCGAATGAGAATAGATCTTGCATCAAAGCCTGGCTCCCTTAGGTCGACTGGTGTTCTATGTTCGCCGCTGTGAAGGCGTCTGTCATCGTACTGCCGAGGCACATATGAATGTACTCCTTGGAGGAGGTGTGGGCATCCGACGACGGTTGTCGTGGCCGAGATGGTGATCGTACTGTCCACGCCCTTCACGCCGCAGGGGCGATCTTGGACTGTGGGCCGACTGGACAGTATCTGCCACCATGGATCTGCTATGAATCCTATCCCGCGACTGAGACACCACTGTGTTCAGCTCCCCTACTGCCCGGAGTAAGGCCCAGATCTGCATCAAACCTCGGCCAGTCTCTGACTAGGAAGGCTGAATTGACTCTGCTATCCGGGCTGCAGCTGTGAGATTTTGAAGCGGAGTGCGGTATACCTTATGTGGAGGTGGGAAAAGTTGTCTTCGACTGGACTCGGGAATCCGTTCCCGGGCACGCTCGTCGAGAGCGTGTTGGAGGTTTTCTAGTCGAGTGTGCTCAGCCAAATTGGCCAAACGCACTGCTTCCAAGGCCCGAGCTTTGGGGGTTTCTCCAACGATGGGTGTGTGGAGAGCATCCATGTTGCGGCGACGAAGTTCCTCTCTCTGCTGCGAAGAGAGGGGTTTGGGATGGTACTCCTCATGGGCGTGCGACGGATCGCCACCCCCGCCCTCGCCGTCTTCACGGTGGAAACCGGGCGGACAATGTGGTTTGTCGACCATCAAGACTTCAGTCGCAGGGTCGCTGCTATCGCACTCGGATGCGGTCTCGACGGAGCCAGTCAACGGATCGAACATGTTGTAGAGAGTTTCGTCGGGCTCGATTGCCGTGACTTGATGGGTGGCCGAATGTCGAGCCACCGCATGTTTTACCCACCATTGGAACCACGACCGACTGGATCGCTTGTGGCGGCGAACAGCGGAGGGAGACGACATCGTTGGAGCCAACCGATACTGAGTCAACGGCTGTTGAAGAAGGACACCACGAACGCACGCGCGAAAGTGCGTCGCCCCTCGGACGGGGAGCGCCTTGACGTCCAGGGGAGCTTCTTGGAGCCAAGCGGAGTCGTCAGCGATGAAAATGAGTGCGCCGAGACGGATCTCGCGCCCCTTAGCCAAATCACCGCCGGAAACCATGATGACGGGGATCGGAAAAAATTGCAACTTCACCAACAAGTCGCTAAGACACCTGCCCCATGGTGGGCGCCAACTATCGTGGTTCTAAGACTAACAGTAGAAAGGGGGGTAGGTATGGAGAGGCAAGATCTCAGCTATGGTGAAGGTGTATACACGAGGTTTATGAGTTCATGCCCTTCTCGGAGGAAGTAACAACCCTACGTCTCGGTGCCCGAAGGCGGTCGATTGGATTATGTGTGTGATATTACAGGGGGTGCGAACCCTTGTCCTGGAGGAGGGGATGGCTCATATAGAGTGCGCCAGGACCCCAGCCATCCTCTATTACAAGGGGCTTAATGTACATAAAGTAGGGGCGTTACTGATAACGCCGGCCTTAAGTGCTATTAATGACCTTAAAGACTATGGAGTGAATGCTTGACTGTTGCGATGCTGAGTGACTCCTGATCTTCGGTAGGTCGAGTGATTCCTTGTAAGGTCGAGTGATGTGATTGGTCGAGTGTATTGCACTCGACACTTTTGACTGGGGGTTCTTAGTTACATCTTGGACTTCGTATCTTCTAGGGTACTGACCTTGGGTAGGGCGTGTAGGTCAGGTCTATGACCCTACCCCAGGTCTGTATACTCATCAGCTCCTGCTTGTACCTCGCTTCCCGGAGCGAGGCTTGACGGCGGCGTTCCTCCCCCAACACGAGATCCATCCTCCGTGTGGTGTCCTACTGTGTTTCGTCGCACTCCAGGACCCCCATGGAGCGATGCTTGACCTCGTGAGGGAGAACCGCTTCTGCTTCGTAGATGAGGAAGAAAGGTGTTTCTCCTGTTGGCTTGGTCGCGGTGGTGCGGATGGACCACAGCACGGACTGCAGCTCGTCGAGCTAGCCCCTGCCGCAGGCCTCGAGCTTCTTCTTGAAGGTGCGGGTCTTGAGGCCCCTCAGGACCTCCGCATTGGCCCTCTCAACCTGTCCATTGCTCCATGGGTGTGCTACTGAGGCGTAGCGGATCTGCGTTCCAAGGTTAGCACAGTATGTTTTGAAAAGATTGCTGGTAAACTGCGAGCCATTGTCGGTGATGATGCGATTGGGGACCCCAAATCGGCTCATGATTCCCTTGATGAACTTGACGGCTGATCCTGCTGGGATGGTGCGCACGGCTTCTACCTCCGCCCACTTGGTGAACTTTTCGATGGCGACGTAGAGGTATCGGTAGCCCCCTGGCGCCCGAGGGAATGGTCCCAAGATGTCCAGCCTCCAGACCGCGAATGGCCATGTGAGCGGTATCGCTTGGAGACCCTGCACGGGCTGATGGATCTACTTGGTGTGAAACTAGCATGCTTCACAAGAGCGAACCAGCTCTGTAGTGTCATTGAGCGCGGTGGGCCAGTAGAAGCCGCTGCGGAACGCCTTGCCCACTAGGGCACGGGACGAGGAGTGGTGCCCGCAGTCCCCACCATGTATGTCCGCCAGCAGCTCGAGCCCCTGTTCCCTGGAGATGCACTGCAAAGAAACGTCATTGGGCCTCCTGTGATATAACTCACCATCCTTGATGCAGTACGCGGTGGCCTGGCGGGCCACATGCTCGGCGTCCTCCTCCTTCTCTTGTAGGGTCCCTTGAAGCAAGTACGCCTTGAACTCTTCTATCCAGCACCCCTCCTGAGGCTCAAGCGCGAGCAGCAAGCATGCTCCTAAGGGGTGACCACAGGCTGGAGCTCCCGTCTGTGGTGCCACTACAAAAAAATACACTTCTGTGATGATACATGTTTGTCACAATAGGTCGCATTTTTTGTCATGCATGTACATCCATGACGATTTTATGACAGAATCAAGATAGTCATACATCTTCTGTCGTAGAAGTGTTTCATGAGATTACCAAAATTATCATCACGGAAGTGTCCACTTCCATGATGATAAATCGCGCGTCACAGAAGTGCTTTTGTCAAGGGTGACCGACACGTGGCATCCACCGTAATGGAACGCCGTTAAGCTATCGGGTCCAGTTTTGGATCTGATAACCCATTAATAGCCCGGACCAATGGGGATTTTCCATGTGTAAAATCGTCATTGGCTGTAGAAACACGTGTCAGCTCCGCGTTGGCATAGGTGTCACTCATCCAATGGGCGAGATGCACCTATGATATGTTGACACGTGGACCGACCCAAAAGTGGCCCATAAAGTTTATGTCGGCCCAAGTAAAGGCCCAGAAGATTTTGCGGACCATAATGGGCCGGCCCAGCTAAAGGCCCACAAGATTTTGCAGACCATAATTGGTTGGCCCAGCTAAAGGCCCACAAGATTTTGCGGGCCATAATGGGTCGGCCCAGGTAAAGTCCCACAAGATTTATGTGGGCCATAATGGGCCGGACCAGGTAAAGGCCCATAAGATTTTTGTGGGCCATAATGGGCCGGCTAGGTAAAGGCCCACAAGATTTTTGCGGATCATAATGGGTCGGCCCAGCTAAAGGCCCACGAGATTTCGCCGACATTAATGGGCCGGCCCAGCTGTAGGCCCACGAGGACCCTAGTAGGCCGGCCCATTAACTGACTGCCATGTTTTAGGCCAAATGCCGGCCCATATTGATCCGGTCCATTAATGGTCTGCCACATTCCGGGCCTAATAATGGCCCATATGAGATCCGACTCGTTAAAAGCCTACCACGTTCTGGGCCAAATTACGGCCCAGATCAGGTCCGGCCCTTTAAGACGCTTTGGGCTAAGTTATGGCCCATATCAGATTCGGCCCGTCAGCTGGACACTATGCTTTTGGGGCCACCTGCTAAAGGCCCATTTAGTAATTCGGACTGAGATTAGTTTTGGCCTGTTAAGGGCCCATTTAACATTGCGGCCCTATATTAATTTCGACATGTTAAAAGCCCGTCATATAGTTGGGCCTAACTACGGCCCGGTTTGCATCCGGCCTGCTCGCAACCGATAATCTTATTGGGCCAAACAAGGATCGAGGCAATTTTGGCCTGTTAAAATCCCGTGATTTGATTCGCACAATCATGGGTCGGGGTCCATTTCGGGCTATTGCCGGCCCGTGAGCTGTTCGGCACGTTTCAGGCCCAACCTACTTCTCAGCCTCCTAAAAGCCCATTGAGTTTTATTGTGAAAAGAGGGCCGGCGGTTTACTCGGCCTATTAAAGGCCTGAATCTACTAGTGGGCCCGTTTACATTAAGGCCTTTTAACGGACCAAGATGACGGGGCCCATGATGCAGATCATACATCATGATTGCATGACGGCCCGATTATGTACCGTAATTTTACGGTTTGGCCGGTTTACTGTGATGACAGGATATATATATACAGTAAAATAACTGCAGCATCATGAATAAGAAAAACCTAGACTATACAATAAAGAAATTATGACATATTACATCCACTGGGCATCAAAGTTCACCACTATGACAATAAAGCACAAGCAGACAGCAGATTACATACACTGGGCATCAAAGATCGCCACCAGTGCAAATAAACACGCCGACAAAATAATATACAAAACCGACAGCACTTCAATCGAGTTCAAGAAAGGTTAGCCCTGCTGGGGAGCTGCAACGCAAGCAACTGAGCAAGCTGATGAGACTATGCTTGTTTAACACTTATATCCTCCTAACTCTGAAAGATAAACAAGCAAACAGATGACAGGTTTTGCACATAAAAGTATCAATGCTGACAATTCATCACATTTCTTACTGACGAATAAAGTGACACAGTTTAAAATTGCATTAACACAATATGGTATTGTTCAGGTCAAGATATGGCAGGAAATGACATTGTGAAGGAGTTGGCAGCTTCACGACACCACTGGGTTACAGATCAAGAACTCATAAGTATCAACGGTTAGTGTGCTGTCAATTTATCCCATTTCAGATTGGCAAATAAAGGGATGGTTTAAATAATAGTAGAATGATATAACATTGTTCATAGTTAAGACATTGCAGAATATGACATTGTGCTGTAGTGGGTAGGTTCACCACACCACTGGATTACGGATCAACAACAAAAGCATACATGCAGTGCAAAAGAAGATCACTTGCTTTGTATAGTTCAAACATGGTATAAAGAAGGAACTTGGTTGTACAACTGAAAACTTAAATTGAGAAGGACAAACTTTTGTTTATGAACTACATAATAAACTTTAAACATGCAATTTGATGCAAACACCAAAAATAAACAGTTGTTGCAGTCTTGCCTAACCAAATATACAAAACAAAGTTTGAAGGCTTGAGAAGGACAAACTTACGTTATTGGTGAAGACAGGCTCTATAAAGCCCTTGTCCATGCTGATGGGGGGGATTCAAGAAGTTTACCACATAATCTTGTTCATAAGCATTGCCTTTATTCTACATTTTGTTAAGAGTAAATATAGATGTGATAATATAAGAAAAAATGGAGAATATTTAAGATAAGATGAAGAGTGATGCTACATAACCAAGTAGCTATAAATGTAAGTATAGCGATACAGGCAAAAGGTACAACCAAGAGCAATGCACAGCTAAACTTCTTCAGTACCATTGGTGTTATCCAACCTTATGGTAAGAGTAAATATAGATCTGATGTGTAGAAAATGGAGGGCAAAGGAAAATAAGCTGCAGAGTGATGGTACATGAACAACTACCTGTCAATATATGTACACTGATAAAGGACAGCAAGTACTTACAAGAATAATGCAGAGCTAAAAAAATTCATTGGCATTGGATATATTCTACACTAATGTAACCATTCATACAGATCAGATAATTTGGAGCGAACAATTGATAAGCAAGCTATCACGCATACTCCTATCATATAATGAACCAGGTATGTATGCAAGTACAATGATACAGGACAACAGGTACTAACAAGAGCAAAGCAGCGGGCAGCATATTTGCGATATCCTGTCGTTCTTTTCAAACCGTAATTCTTCTTCGGGCAGATTTCCTACAAAAAAGATCTGTAAGGCACATGCAGAAAAGTAGAAGTTCAAATTGTCATTTGATTTCATAGACAGTACCTCATCTTGGGAACGAGACCAGTGCATAACAAGGTTTTTCCATTCAATGTCTTCTAAATTTAGCATAGGAGACTTCACCGGAAATTCGTTTATAGACTTGCCATCAAAGTGTGATTTCCTCAGGTAACACCTATACTGCTGCAATGCTTCCTTGAAAAGCACAAGCAAGCTTTGCACGTCATGACTATCCAGATTGACCCTCGCCTACTTACAACAATGTAATGTAAATCATTGATGTGTTCAATCAGCAGAAAACAGGAAAATAATAACCATGAATAATAGCACTTACACGTAAGTTGGACAGGAAGATGTGAAAATGGTGTTTGTCTTCACTATAATCTTCCCATGATGGGAATATATGCACGTAGTCCTTAACAACATTGAAAGCATTGTCTTTTTGTCACACCCAAAATGCGATACTATCCTAAAGAGACTCGAAGGTCCCACCAAGGATAGAACCGCATATTAAAACGGTTTTGCAAGGTGGATATCATTACATCAACATTACATAAATAGATGGGGATGCATACAAAAAGGCATACAATGCCACATGAATACAACATCACAATACATAAGAGCAACATCCGACTACGGATGAAACACAAACAAAAACTCAAACGACATCCACCCTGCTAGCCCAGGCTGCCGACCTGGAACCTATCCCCTGATCGAAGAAGCAGAAGAAGAACTCCAAGACAAGCAAACATCGCTCTCGCGTCATGATCAACGCATAACCTGTACCTACAACTGTTGTTGTAGTAATCTGTGAGCCACGAGGACTCAGCAATCCCATTACCATGGGTATCAAGACTAGCAAAGCTTAATGGGTAAGGAAGGTGTAAAGTGGTGAGGTTGCAGCAGCGACTAAGCATATATGGTGGCTAACATACGCAAATAAGAGCGAGAAGAGAAGCAAAGGAACGGCCGTGAAGCTAGCAATGATCAAGAAGTGATCCTGAACTCCTACTTACGTCAAACATAACCCAAAAACTGTGTTCACTTCCTGGACTCCGCCGAAAAGAGACCATCACGGCTACACACACGGTTGATGCGTTTTAAATCGTATCTGGTGTCAAGTTATCTACAACCGGACATTAACAAATTCCCATCTGCCCATAACCGCGGGCACGGCTTTCAAAAGATAATACCCTGCAGGGGTGTCCCAACTTAGCCCATGATAAGCTCTCGCGGTCAACGAAGGATATTCCTTCTCCCAGGAAGACCCGATCAGACTCGGAATCCCGGTTACAAGGCATTTAGACAATGGTAAAACAAGACCAGCAAAGCCGCCCGCTGTGCCGACAAATCCCGATAGGAGCTGCACATATCTCGTTCTTAGGGCACACCGGATGAGCCAGACGTCGGGTTGGCATAGACCGATGATTGCCCAGGGGGCGCCGGACATTGCTTGGTTTGGACCAGCACTCGAAGGAGCACTGGCCTGGGGGGGGTAAATAAAGATGACCCTCGGGCTCCGGAAACCCAAGGGAAAAAGGGCTAGGTGAGGCAAATGGTAAAACCAAGGTTGGGCCTTGCTGGAGGAGTTTTATTCAAAGCGAACTGTCAAGGGGGTCCCATAAATCACCCAACCACGTAAGGAACGCAAAATACGGGAACATAACACCGGTATAACGGAAACTAGGGCGGCAAGAGTGGAAAAAAGCACCAGGCATAAGGCCGAGTCTTCCACCCTCTACCAAGTATATAGATGCATTAATTAAATAAGAGATATTGTGATATCCCTACATAATCCTGTCCACCATGGAGCAATCTTCAACTTCACGTGCAACTAACAACGCTATAAGAGCGGCTAAGCAAAAGCGGTAACATAGCCAAGCAATGATTTGCGAGGAAGGGTGAAAAAGGTTAGAGGCTGACATGGCAATTTGGGAGGCTTGATAAACATGTGATAGGTAGCGCAGCATAGCGATAGAACGAAGCAACTAGCATAGCAATGATAGTAGTGAGATCCAGGGTAGCGGTCATCTTGCCTGAAATCCTGCTAGGAAGAAGAACAAGTCCATGAAGAAGACGAACGGATGAAGCCAAACCAAGCGTAGATGAACGAATCCTCACGACCGCAACGAAACGGGAACTATCGAGAAGAAGCACACAACATGGTAAACACACCACACATAGACAAGACATGATGCACAACAAGCATGATGCATGACAAAGCTACATGAAGGTACTCATGGCAGGAGATGATGCAAACAAGAGAAACACATCAAGGCAAGTTTAAATGAGGCCGGGAACAACATATAACAATTTTGGTAAGTCCTCATATGCAAATTTCAAAGTTGGTACAGATCTGAATAAAACCTTATGTTCAAGTTGTTAAACAGCAAGTTAAGATGCACCAAGATGATCTACACGAAATTCTAGTCAAGTTCATTTAGTTCGGAGCTACGGCCTAGAAGATATGAGTAAAACAAGCTAAACATTGTATTGATGCAAAATGCATACAAACATCAAGCAAACACCTCAAAACAAGGATGCAACATGATAATATGAAACTACATGCAAAATCAAGCAAGTTTCATATAGAGCACACTCTAAACGGAGCAACGGTTCAACACATACACTCTATACAAGTTTAAAGGACAAGTTGTCCAAAACAGCAACTAGGCATCTTGCAAGCATCAAAACAATATGCTACAGCACCTCAACAGGAAAACAAAAGGCATGGTCATGATGTACAGGTAAAGCATAACAAAACATGAACACTGAGCTATCTCCATAAATCACTAGAACATGCTCAAAAACACATGGCAAGATTGCATATAATAACAGTTTCGGTCTTAGCAGAAATAACATCAGGTTGCAATGTTTAGAGCTATCAAACAACATGTTACATCAAGATATCATGGCAAAAAAGGCATGACATGCTAATACTAAAGACAAAGAACAAAAGTCCTTTACTGGCCATGAGCCAAAAAGGATCAGAAGATATGATGGCACCCATGTAAACATGGCAAGTTATATGACAGATTCAAACATGGCAGGAACAACAATAAGTAGGCATCTTGGTGAGCTTGTACCACTCACCACAGAGCAATACATGGCATGAAAAGGCAACCAACAGTAAGAATACATGTTTATGAAGCTAAGCATGGCAAGATCAAGTTCATAGGGTGCATCGATCACTAGCAACAATCATGGCAACATTGAACTTAATGTTAACAGGCTAACAGAAATATTATTTAGCAACTTTGGAGCAGGATAACTACAATATACAGCAAGCCATAAATGCAACCAGGGACATGGATGGATAGAGCATGACATGTATAACAAAACATCCTTAGTGAACATCTCCAGATTATGCATAGAATGACTTGTAGCAGCAGGTTTACATAGCATCACAAAATAACAGATTCAGCCTAGCAAAACAGCAACAGCAAGTACCCTACTTAACAAGCTCGATGCACTCAGTACAAGACTCACAAAAATACATGGCAAGCACCCCACTAAAGATGGCATGAAGTAGTTTAAAACATATGTAGAGCTCATGCTCATAGGATGCACACATCAAATGCAACAAAAATGACAAATCATCAAGTTATAACAGTTTCAGCAGATTAACATCATATAGCACTTGCAACGATGATTCGGGCATCAAGATGACCTCAAAAAAACATGTCACAATGGAACAAAATGAAGAGCATCCCACAGCGAACAGTTTGATATATTACACGCACGAAACGGAGCAGTATGCATGGAGTTATGGCAAATTGAACAGAGCACCAGAATGCTGAAAATCTCAGGGACTTGGCAGTTTTCGGAAAAAAATAGACGCGCGCAAGATAGCTAAAAGTCGCACGGTGCGGGATTATGAGGGTAGGTCACCCATGGGCCTGGCCCAGGTCGGCGTGGAGGTGGGCTGCAGCAGAGGCCGCAACGAGCCAGGCCGCGGTGCGCGCTGGGCCGGGGCGGGGCCCACGCGGGCGAGGCAGGCGGGCGGCGCGCTCATCGTCGTCCTCCCGATCCTGCCTGGATCGGGGCAAGGACGGCGGCGGCGGGGTAGCAGGACGGCGGCGGGGGCGACCAGATCCGGGCATGGCGCCCCCGAATCTGGCGACGATGAGGCCGGGCGGCGAAGGGCGACCAGCGGCGGGGTTTGGCTTGGCGGCGGAGGGCGCAGGAACTCGGGGAGGCGGCGGCGAGTTTCTCCTGTGAGGAGCCGGCCTGCAGGGGCGGAGATCCGACGGCGGGGTCGGGGGGTCCGGCGCGGGGTCCGGTGCGGCGGCGGGCAACGGGAGCCCGCAGGAGGCGGCGCTCGGCGGCAGGGAGCCGCGCGGGGGCGACGCGGAGCAGCTCGGGCCGGGAGGGCCCCGCCTGGGCCCCGGCGGGCCGCGGTGGGAGGCGCGGTGGAGACACGTGGCAGCTAGTGATTCATCGAGGGGGCGGCGACGGACGTGTCCGGCCGCCGGGCGGACGTGTCCGGCGGCGTAGAGGAGGGTGGAGCTAGGGTTAGGGGGATTCATCCGTGGATTTGGACGGGGAGGGCATATTTATAGATTCTGGGAGCTAGGAGAGTCCAAATGAGGAGCGGTTTTCGCCCACACGATCGTGATCGGACGGCCAAGAGCATGGAGGGGGTTTGGATGGGTTATTTGGCCATGGTGAAGAGGGGCTGGGCTGCAAAGAGAGAGGGGTTTCGGGCTACGCAGTTAACTATTGGAATATCAAACGACCTCCAAATGGCACGAAACTTGACTGACGGTCTACCGGTGCTATACCAAGGCCGCTTCACAAACCTCGGTCCATTCCGAGAATGTTTTTAACACCCGCACATGAAAAGAGGCAAAAGGGGGTGTCGGGGAACATAGGAGTGTCAGATTGCAAAACGGACAACGGGGAAAATGCTCGGATGCAAGAAACGAACATGTATGCAAAATGAAATGCACATGATGACATGGCAATATGCAACACGCAAGCAAATGACATGGCAACGACGGCGAATAACTGGCAGACACCTAGCGTATCGAATCCTGGGCGTTACAACACTCCTCCACTAACAAGAGATCTCGTCCCGAGATCTTAGGACCGAGACGGAAGGGAAAGGGATGAGGTGAAGCAAGAACTCAAGAGAAGAAGCAAAGTATCGAGCACTCGATAAGAAGAGAGGAACGACGAGAATGACGAGAATCGAAAGCTCACGGAATCAGATAGACTAGATAAGAAACGAATAAAACTGAAAGGATTTAGGCAGCACTCCGGCTAAACAAGGAGAGGATTGAATCATGAACTGGAGAAGATGGAATGATACTTGACGAGAGGAACAACACAATGTCCCCAGAATAATTGAAATAGAATGAAAAGAACTTAGAAGGAAGGTTTGAACGGAGTTGTTGAGAAAATCAACAACGAAAGAATAAGCTTGTTGTGAACTTATGGATAACATCTCAAAAATTATAAGGTGATAACCGACCACAAACGGAAATGATATAATAGCCGAGAAAGTCGAAGAAATGCAAAACTCCACTTCAAAAGAATACGGAGATTTAGTTGCACTTTAAGATGCAAGAAGAAAAGATACTTGAACTCTACCAACAAAATCTTGATGAACTCTTGAAGAATGAATTAAAACATGAAGAACCACCATAAAGAACTCTGGTGACAAAAAGATGATGAGATAGAATGAAGGATGAAAAGAATAAGATTAAAGCTTGCGGTGATTTAAATGGAGGTCCCGACGAAATGGTCGAGGAAATTTGAACTCCGGAGATGAAAACACTTGGAACTAGAATTTATTCAACAAGAACAAACTCCGAAGGAAGGGATTACTCACTTGGATGAAATAAGAATAAGATTTATTGTATGCTTATCCATCATCAAATTAAATTGATGACTAGCAATGGATTTCGCATACTACTTATTCTTCTTGAAAAGGATTGAGAAGTGACATGTCGCAAACTTGAGAAGGTCTTCATGAACCACCGGTAGGATTGAAAAGAACGAATGAATTAAAATGATAATCAAGGAAAAGAGTCTTGAACGAACCACCGTAAGAATTAGAAAAATGACTGATGAAAGAGAATGAAGCACCGAGAAGAAGTAGAAGAACCAATATGCTTGAGGGGGATTTAGATGCAAAAGAACAAATAGATCATGAGCTGAATAAAGAACATGTGAATGAAGCACCGGGATAATTGGATAATGGTAGCTGAAATGTGAGGGCGAAGAATTCTTCTGGAATGATGGCCTCCGGTGAAAAGAAACAGAAATCAACTCCTGAAATACTTCGGATGGATAAAAAGAATTGCACGACTGGAAACAATTTGATAGGATAATATCGAGCTAGCACCACGAATCTTCGAGAGAACAAACAAGATTTAGAGGAAAAAACTCTTCTTCGTTCTTCAAATGATGACGAGAAACACCACCGAAATTGTTGAGAAACTCCGGAATAATGAAAACGAGGAAAGGTAGAACCCAAGATGAAAAGAATTTGAAAGCGATCTTGGAGATGGCATCTGACTGATGAAATCCATCCTTGTAGGACCTTGAAGTATGTCTAGAGGGGGGTGATTAGACTACTTGACCAATTAAAAATTAACCTTTTCCCAATTTTAGAGTTTGGCAGATTTTAGCTATCTTAGGACAAGTCAAGCAATCATCACACTATTCAAGCAAGCATGCAAAGAGTATATAGGCAGCGGAAATTAAAGCATGCAACTTGCAAGAAAGTAAAGGGAAGGGTTTGGAGGATTCAAACGCAGTTGGAGACACGGATGTTTTTGGCCTGGTTCCGATAGGTGGTGCTATCGTACATCCACGTTGATGGAGACTTCAACCCATGAAGGGTAACGGTTGCGCGAGTCCACGGAGGGCTCCACCCAAGAAGGGTCCACAAAGAAGCAACCTTGTCTATCCCACCATGGCCGTCGCCCACGAAGGACTTGCCTCACTAGCGGTAGATCTTCACGAAGTAGGCGATCTCCTTGCCCTTACAGACTCCTTGGTTCAACTCCGCAATCTTGTCGGAGCCTCCCAAGTGACACCTAGCCAATCTAGGAGACACCACTCTCCAAGAAGTAACAAATGGTGCATTGATGATGAACTCCTTTATCTTGTGCTTCAAATGATAGTCTCCCCAACACTCAACTCTCTCTCATAGGATTTGGATCTGGTGGAAAGAAGATTTGAGTGGAAAGCAACTTGGGGAAGGCTAGAGATCAAGATTCATATGGTAGGAATGGAATATCTTGGCCTCAACACATGAGTAGGTGGTTCTTTCTCAGAAATGGTAAGTTGGAAGTGTAGGTTTAGTCTGATGGCTCTCTCCACGAATGAAGAGGAGGTGGAAAAATGGTGAGTTGATGATGAAATCCTTGCTCTTGTGCTTCAAATGATAGCCTCCACACAAAATCTAACCGTTACACACAATTTACCAAACTCCGTGGGACCGATTCAACAGACTCGGTCGGACCGATTTAGTAAACCTAGTGACCGTTAGTGATTTTCGGTGGGACTGACATGCAACTCGGTAGGACCGATATGGTTAGGGTTAGGTCATAACGTAATCTCGGTAAGACCGATTACACAAACTCGGTGAGACCGATTTTGGTAATAAGCTTTCCAGAGAGTTGGTCAGGTAAACTCGGTGGGACCGATTTGCTCTTTTTGGTGAGACCGAAATGATACAAAAGGGAAACAGAGAGTTTACATTGCAATCTCGGTGGGACCGATCGCTCACTTTGTTTTGACCGAAACGTTACGAAGGGAAACAGAGAGATTATAATCCCATCTCGGTGAGACCGAGATCCCTATCGGTAGAACCGATTTGCCTAGGGTTTATGGCAGTGGCTATGACATTTGAAATCGGTGGCGTCGGATAGGAAGAATTGGTGTGACCGATTTTGGCTTTGGGTTTAGGTCATTTGTGGAAGTGAGAAATTAGCTGAGGGTTTTGGAGCACATCACTAAGCACATGAAGCAAGAGGCTCATTAAGCAACAGCTCATCCCTCCTTGATAGTATTGGCTTTTCCTATAGACTCAATGTGATCTTGGATCACTAAAATATAAAATGAAGAGTCTTGAGCTATTGAGCTTGAGCCAATCCTTTGTCCTTAGTATTTTGAGGGATCCACTTTCATCATCCATGCCATGCCATTCATTGAGCTTTCCTGAAATATATGTCTTGGAATAGCATTAGCTCAATGAGCTATATGTTGTTATGAATTACCAAAACCACCTAGGGATAGTTGCACTTTCAATCTCCCCCTTTTTGGTAATTGATGAAAACATATAGATCAAAGCTTCGACAAATGATAATAAGATTGAAAAACATTGTCGCTTTGAGAAGTATGTGATAAGCAAGAGCTCCCCCTAAATTTGTGCATAGTTTAGGATTTGCTTTGGACTGCAAATTCACAAGGAATTTGGCTCATGGGTTACTCTTCCATGTCACATACATCTTGGTGGAGCGCTCAAAATGATAAAGATTGAATACATGCACTCATCACCAAGCAAAGTGAATGATCACATAGGATAGTTAAGATAATATCATCAAACATGCATAAGTGTAGCTTAAGATCAAACACATGATCATCAATGTCTCACAAGAATAGCATAGTATCTCAAGCAATCAAAAGCAAACAAGTTCAACCAAGAAGACAAGAGAGAACAAAAAACAGCAAATCTCTCTCTCGAAGCCTATGATCTATACATTTTTCTCCCCCTTTGGCAATAAGTTACCAAAAAGTTCATAGAAAATGCATAGTGCTAGATCGACTCTCAGGCTTGATCTTCAGTTGGTGGTGTAGAGATGGCTCCTTGGGCGAAGGCTTCAGTTGATGTAGAGGGAGCTGGAGGAGTTGGTGCTGGAGCTGGTTGCACTGGAGCTGTAGGAGTTGTGGCTGGTGCAGATGATGTTGGTCTTGTGTCTGGCACTAGCACTGCAGCTGACCTCTGAGGTCTAGGCACTCTGGCAAATACATTAGTGGTAGTCTTGCCCTTCCTCTCCTGCATGTCATCCTGCAGCTGCTCCACAACTGACTGAATCTCAGTTACCTTGACATCAAGATCATAGAATTTTTGTTCCATGATTCTTTCCAAGCTTTCCTGATTCTGAGTTAAGCTGGCCAACCCCTTCTCAATTCTCAGTGTTGATGCTATCAAGTAACCAAGCTGCTCCTGCTTGTTCTTCAAGAAATACTCAGATGCCTCCTCTTGAGTTGGCATCTTGGCAGCCTTCTCCTTCCTTGCCTTCTCCTTCTTCTCGTGAGCTTGAACTGATGATGGATCATCCTCATTCATGACAACCTCATTGTCCTCAAAGTCTGGATAGAGAGGAAAATGTTCCCTATCCAATAGATATTTGCATGTGCCCATCTTTGAGTTAATCAACTCCTGAATCTGAGGGGCATATCCACAACTCCTCTTATGATCTGCTGCAGTCCTCTTAATGGTTTCTACTATAAGGCTCATGACCTTGAATTTCTGAGGCACATCAAACAAATGCAACATGTTGATTGCATGTCCTCTGATCATGTTGTGGTCACCAGACTTAGGCAATAGAGTGTGCCTTAGGATCCACATCCAAAAGAGAAAGTCTCTAGGGCTTTGTCTGGGATCTCCTTGTACATATGTGCCATGGTATTGTGTCCCATTTTCTTCATGGCATATACATCCAGGTCATCATCATTTTCCTTTGGGGCATTTATCAGATTTTCCCACTCCTCAACAGTTGACTGGTACCTTGTACCTTCAGACATCCAAACTATCCTCCCATCTGGATAGAAGTGTGCTGTGGAGTAGAATTGCATTATAAGTTCATCATTCCAGTTGGTGAGCTTCTGCCCAACAAAATCTGCAACTCCACGAGCAACAAAACTGTCTTGTACTCCTGGATAGTGTTCTTCATTTTCCTTCATGTAGGTCCAATCGACCCACCTCATATCACACACAATGGGCTTTTTGTCCAACAAGATTGTCTCATAGAAGTCCTGTTGTTCCTTTGTATGGAACCTGTAATCAACAACAGTTCTTCTCCTTGTGGTATATGGATCTGCCATCCTCCATAGCCTCAACCTTGAATCTTTTCTAATGTTCATGTCCTCAGCTACAGGATGGGCATCATTATGCTCTGGTATTTTGGGCTTGAGCTTCCTTAGAACTTGTCCTTCTTCATCTTCCTCCTCAGCAACCTCTGGCACTGGGGCCTTGTTCTTCTCAGCAGCTGGAATACTCCTGGTATTCCTCTTTGGTGCAGACTTAGCCTTGGGGGCAGCTTTGGGTGCTTCCTTGGGCTTTGATGTTGCAGCCCCTAATCTAATAGCATCTCCCATAAGCTTTGGTGCCTTTGGTGCTGGTGCAGCAAGCTCTTCTTCTTCTTCCATCATGGAAGGTTGCCCAACAACTCTTGCCATGGTCTTCTTGACCCTATCCTTCCTTTTCTTTCCTTCAGCAGCTGGCTCTTTGGGATCAGGCTTTTCAGGCGGTTGAGTTGATGCTCTGGCTTTGGACATTGGTTGTCTTCCTGCAGGCCTTTTAATCTTCATGCCTGGCTTTGCTGCAGTTGAACTGAGCACTACCTTCTTGGAAGTAGCCTCATCTTCTTCAGCTCTATAATCCTCATCCTCAGAGTCAGAAGTTCTCTTCTTCCTTTGCCTGGTAGCAGCCTTAGGCAGGTTGCTAGGAGTGCTCCTGCTGCCTTCATCTGAAGTGCTGGAAGGACTAGTGCCCTCACTCATTTGCATCTGCCCTTATGACCTGTTCTGACTGTCACTCTGGTCTGACATGCTGCAAACTCTAACTTCTGACCCTGTGAAGAATTATAGATGAGATGGAGTGGATGAGCATCACAAAATAAATCGGTTGCACCGATTAGCAATTCTCGGTCAAACCAAGAGTTACTAGTGCAATGGCATAAGCCAAATCGGTGGGACCGAGTTTTTCAACTCGGTGGGTCCGAGATGGTTTCGGCGGAAACCTAACCCTGAATTTTCAAATCTCATCTAATCTACGGATAGCATTGACTGGATTGGAGTGTTTCAATCGTGGAAAGAATCAATATGAACACAATGTGCCAGGAATCGGGCGAGGATAGCACAGTGATCGAGTCCATACCCTAGCTTGGCGATGAACTCGCTACGGCGGCAACGGCGGGGTTGAATTCCGTTGACGGCGGTGGAGACCAGCGACAGGAGGCGGCTGGCGACGAGGAGACAATCCGGAGACCTTGGAGGTAGAGCGAGCTATTGCACAGGCGAAGGGGTTCGAGGAAGTTTCCAAATTTTTGCCCGTGACTATATATAGCCTGACCCTGTCGGTGTGACCGAGTGGAACAACTCGGTGGCACCGAGATGCATAACTATGTTCAGTTACAGCAACTCGATGAGATCGAAAAGTTCAAATCGGTGGCACCGAGATTGAAAACCTAGATCGACTTAGTAATCTCGTTAGGACCGAAATGGAGGAATCGGTCAGACCGAGAATCACAAAGAAGTTTTGGAAGTTTAAGTCTATGACGAAACGGGGACTCCGAGTGCTCCTCACACAGAGTGGTTCGAATCTGACTTGATCAAATTTTGTGATGTATCATGAATAGAGTTTGAGACGAGAAGAGCATAGATAGCTAGTGAAAGTCTTAGGCATTCTTGTCCATCCACTTGGCCAAAAGAAGGAAGAACCAAACAATCAAAACAGCAAGTGGATGTCCTTGAATGAGTAAAGTATGCACCAACATGCTCACACAATAAGATGGCAAATGAAATATGTGGCAAAACATGCACAACCAATTCTAGCATCTATCAAACAATTGGCGATGACTAGGTCATCTATATATGAGTATATTGACTTAGGAGTCAAATGATAAACATTTGATCATAGGTCATACTCATCGTTTAAGCCCAAGTGGGGTTACCACTTTTACATAATGCATTGATGTGTTCACACCATTAGAGTTGCTTTGACTCAAGTCTTAGAGTTAAGCTCCCCCTAGATGTGAGATCCCCTTTTAGAGGGCTGAACTAACCTTGGGTTTTGTCGATGATGACTTCATGTAGGTGTTGAAGATGTGGATGCTCAATGTTGATGTAGATCATTTGGAGCAATCCGTTGGAGTGAGTTGCACTTTCAACATACCTACATGGGTTAGTCCCACAAGGAATAAACAAGAATATCCATAGACATAGAGTGATGCACACACAAGATGATGTCCATGAAAACATTAGGTTACCTTGTTCCTTGCCTTACCAACATGAGGGTTTGTGACTCCTTGAACTAGTGCAAGATGTGGAAGTTGATTGCACTTGTCCTTTCCATAATAACAAGAGTGAAGAATGTTGGCGGAGTTACCCTCAAGGACAGGCCATTTGCCTTTGACTCCTCGAGGTTAGAATAGTCATTAGGATCATATTCTGAACGAGAATCAACATGTGGGGAGCGTATGAGTTTCATTGCATCCAGAATGGCTCTCAATGCCTTGGTGCCAATTTTGTAAGTCATTGCAGTATTCCACAATATTCTTCTAATGTCCGGATTCTGATATTCACTGTAATTACGTATAATATCTGAGAACCATGAAAACATAAATAATTTTGAGATTATCTTTGTAATGTAGACGATATTCTAATATAGGAGAGCCCCTGTAAACACTTGTGTGCTATCACTAGATTCTGATGAGAGAGCTCATGTGTGCTGTAATATGGTGTGTGCATTTATATAATCTGGCACAAGTACACAAAAAATAGGCTCCGGAAGTAAGGATAGTTGGCAGATGATAGGTTCATAATATACTGTATAGAGAGTTTATTGCCAAACCATGATAACAAGAGCACAGAGCAACTAGGCAGATCATAGTGTACATAAAAGGGGTACACCATAACCACGATATATAAATCAGGAAACTAGAACTGGCTTGAAAATACGGCGTTGTCTTGCCGCTAGTAATTGAAAGCCTATCGACCACGTACATGCCAGATCTATCAGATGTTGACTGCAGATGTCCCTGCTCCCCTTCCTTACAAGGAACATACTATACGTACTAAATACAGAATAAACAAAGAGGAACATGTTAAAGAATAGAAGAGGAAGCATATTCTTGAGGTTCCGCTTCATTGCATACAATGTTGGTTGCCCACTCATGATGAATCACAACACCCAAAAAAATGCAATTCCATGTTGTCTCTCTATATGTGGCAATTTTGAACAAGAGTCATTAGGCTCATATTCTGAACAAGAGTCAACAGGTGGGGAGCATATGAGTTTCATTGCATCCAGAATGGCACTCAATGCCTTGGTGCCAATTTTTTAAGTCATTGCAATGTTCAGCTTCAAGAGTGGACTGCTGCTAGTGCGACACAAAGCAGCTACACAGATCATAGTGTAGATATAACGGGAAAACCGTAAGCATCAGAGTAAAATCAGCAAAGTGGAACTTGCTGGAATATATGTGCTAGTATTGCCGGTACGGCTAGAAAGGCTTCGGATACCAGCTCTCTTCAACTGAAGGTGCGGTATGATATGTCCATTTTACATCATGCTTTTATATCAATATTTATTGCATTATGGGATGTTATTACACATTATGTCACAATACGTATGGCTATTCTCTCTTATTTTACAAGGTTTACCATGAAGAGGGGGAATGCTGGCAGCTGGGATTCTGGCTGGAAAAGGAGCAAATATTGGAAACCTATTCTGCACAGCTCGAAAAGTCCCGCAACTCCACAAAAGTCATTTTTGAATTTATGAGCACCCCCCCCCTACTGGGCGCGCCCCCTGTCTCTCGGGCCCCCTGGTGGCCCTCCGGTGCCCATCTTCTGCTATATGAGGTCTTTTACCCTGGAAAAAATCATAAGGAAGCTCAGGGGATGAAACTCCATCGCGACGAGGCGGAACCTTGGCGAAACCAATCTAGGGCTTCGACAGAGCTGTTTTGCTGGGGAAACTTCCCTCCGGGAGGGGCAAATCATCACCATCATAATCACCAACGATCCTCTCATCGGGAGGGGGTTGATATCCATCAACATCTTCACCAGCACCATCTCCTATCCAAACCCTAGTTCATCTCTTGTATCCAATCTTGTATCAAAACCACAAATTGGTACCTGTGGGTTGCTAGTAGTGTTGATTACTCCTTGTAGTTGATGCTAATTGGTTTACTTGGTGGAATATCATATGTTCAGATCCTTTATGCATATTAATACCCCTCTGATTATGAACATGAATATGCTTTGTGAGTAGTTCTCATGGCTTATGTGATATGGGTGCTAGCACTAGTGCAATACCTTTTTCCTTATAAAGAAATTAGGCACGATATTACACCCGCTGAGTTGGAAGATATTGATGTTACAATTAAGCTTGCCAACAGAGATACTATTAAGCCTTTTGGGATTGTTAGAGATGTTGAAGTCCTATGCGGGAAAGTTAAATACCCTGCTGATTTCCTTGTTCTGGGTTCCCCACAAGATGACTTTTGTCCCATCATATTTGGTAGACCCTTCTTGAACATTGTTAATGCTAAGATTGATTGCAAAAAGGATGTTGTTACAATTGGCTTGGATGATATGACTCATGAGTTTAATTTTGCTAAATTTCGTAGACAACACCGTGATAAAGAATTGCCGAGTAAAGATGAAATAATTGGTCTTGCTTCTATTGCCGTGCCTCCTACTGATCCGTTAGAACAATATTTGCTAGACCATGAAAATGATATGTTTATGAATGAAAGAAGGGAAATAGATGAAGTATTCCTACAACAGGTTCCGATTTTGAAACACAACTTACCTGTTGAAATCCTAGGGGATCCTCCTCCACCCAAGGGTGATCCCGTGTTTGAGCTTAAACCATTACCAGATAATCTTAAATATGCTTATCTTGATGAAAAGAAGATATATCCTATTATTATTAGTGCTAACCTTTCAGAGCAGGAAGAGGAAAGATTATTGAAAACTCTAAAGAAGCACCGTGCTGCTATTGGATATACCCTGGATGATCTTAAGGGCATCAGTCCCCTCTATGCCAACACAAATTAAAGTGGAAAAAGATGCCAAACCAGCCAGAGATCCTCAACGAAGATTAAACCCTAAGATGAAAGAAGTGGTAAGAAATGAGATACTAAAGCTCCTCGAGGCAGGTATAATTTATCCCGTTGCTGATAGTGAATGGGTAAGCCATGTCCATTGTGTCCCTAAAAAGGGAGGTATTACTGTTGCTCCTAATGATAAAGATGAATTGATTCTGCAAAGAATTGTTATAGGTTATAGGATGGTAATTATTTCTGTAAATTAAATAAAGCTACTAAGAAAGATCATTATTGTTGGGGATATAAGTACTGAGTGTGAACCGCCCCGGAGGGGCCGGTTCACGCTCAACCATATTGAAGCCCACGAAGACTCAGAAGATGGCGCTTTACTATAAAGCTTAGAGGCCCGGAGCCCAAAGGCGGATTAGGGCCCATAGTGGTAAACCGCCATAGTCATATAGCTTGTATTGTAAGATAAGGAAAGGAGAGACCGAGCCGAACACTTGTATGAGTCGGCCTCGGGACTCTGTAAACCGGCTGGGCGTCAATCCGTGTATATAAGGGGACGACCCGGCGGCGGTTCAGGGACAAGAAACAACAACTCGAGACTCAGGCAAGCGTATTCCACTCCCTGATCATTGAAACCCAATCAATCCCATCACAACTAGACGTAGGCTTTTACCTTCATCGAAGGGGCCGAACTAGTATAACTCCCGTGTCCCTTGTCCGGTTTAACCCATTAAAGCTAACCCATTGCGATGGCTCCACGACTAAGTCCTTTCACAAGGACATCTGACGTGATAATTCCACGACAGTTAGCGCCCACCGTGGGGCTATCGCACGATGGTGTCGAGTTCTTGAAGGGCTGCTCTGAAGGACTCAAGGGGTACGTGATCGGCCGGATGACCAAGAGTCATCGCGGCAAGCTCTACATCGACGATAAAGGATGAGGCCCCGAGGCCGGCTCAATTGAGTACGGATACCGGGTCCCCTTCGGTGGAATTCATGTCTTCATTGGCAAGATCGGCGAACCAGGCGCTGAGCCGGACATCTGCACCGATCTCGTCGAGACGGCTCAGCGTGCGAGTCCAGCCCGGGTTACGCCTGCCGTGAAGCATGCGTTCGTAGGATGTGTCCATGGGATCGGATCTGAACCGGTGTATGAGGACGAGACAATGGTGTATTCCGACGGTGAATCATCCACTGGTGAGACTAAGTCCTTGTACCAGATTCATGACCGTATGCCCAAGGGGTATTCCGATGGCAACAGTATTTCGGATTTCCTTGAAGCGCCGAGCCGGGTTGCTATTTACATGGCCGGCACACAGCCCGTGTTATAGTCTTCTTCTACCGCGGTAGTGGATATTGGATCAGCGGCCGTGGCAGGTACCTCGGTGCGCCGGCCGGCGCAGGTTCTCGTCGGTTTAATGGATGCTTGGGCGACCTTGTTAACCGCGACAGTTACACCGGACACGCGGAATCAGCACGATGCAGAGGCTGCAAGACTGAAGGAGCAAATTGCGCAGGCTAAGGAGGACCTGGTGGCTGAGGACATTAGGATGGCTGAGGAACAGGCCGCTTTGAATGCTCAATCGCAGCAGATACAAGCACAGAATTACCGGCTCATGTTAGATCGGACTGCGTCAGAGGATGTGATGCGAAGGAAATATCGGTCACGATTGCCGCCGGTTTACGAAGGGGTAAATCTCTTTCAGACGCCAGGCGCTGGGCCGAGCAATCCGTCGGCCGCAAACCGAGCCGAAGCGCCTAGGATCGCCCCGGATCAGCCGCAAGCAATGGAGCTACCCCGACGGACGGTCAACCCGCCACAGTATGTGCCTGCACCGCCGGGTCACTTTTCGAGCCCCCTGGATAACATGATTGCTGCGGCCTCACGCCTGGCCGCTATCCCGATGGAAGGAGATTCAATAGAGGCAGTTGAGACACGGCGAGCAAGAGATCTCTTTCAAGCCGCCGTAATGCAGCAGCAGGCTTATTCATACAGCCGGGATAGAATTCATTCAACTCCTCGTCCGAGCCCAAGTTATAGCAGGCAGATGGACGAACCGGAAGTATCTAGCAGCGCACGGCGTCGCAATGCTCAGGAAGTAGTGGATCATGGCAGGGCACGAAGGGATGGTGCTTTGGGTCGTCATCAACCCGCCCCGGTTCAGCCAGTAGTATCGGTTGATAGAGGCACCGGGCTTGCTTTCAGTTCCTGGGGAGTGTCGTGCCTTATTCCGGCTCTCCGAAACGTGCGTCTGCCCAAAGATTTCAAGGGTCCATGCAAGGTGCCTAACTACACGGCGGATCAGCCGCCGGAGGCGTGGGTCGAGACTTATGAGATGGCAATGGAGATGTTGGATGTGGATGAGGCGGCTTGCGCAAAGTACTTCACGATGATGTTGGAAGGAACAGCCCGGACCTGGCTGAAAAATCTGTCGGCTAATTCCATCGAGTCATGGGATCAGTTGAAGGCCCGGTTTATAGCCAACTTTAAGGATACGTGCAAACAACCCATGTCCATTGTAGATCTGGATGCTTGTGTTCAGGGCGAGAACGAGTCCACAACTCATTGGGTGCGCCGAGTCTCAGAAGTTTTGCACTCGGCCGACCGGATTAACGCCGGCCAAGCAATTATCACGCTGGAGCGTAATTGCCGGTTTAAGTCACTGAAGGAAAAGTTGGGACGGATCAAACACCACTGCAATGACTTCGGAACCCTCATGGCAGCCTTGGTAAAATATGCCGATTCTGATAATACCAAGGATCCCGATTCTGATAATGAGAAGCCGAAGAAGGGAAAGAGGAATGGTGGTGCGAAGGGACAACAGCACAACCAGGGAGGCCATGGGAATAATGGTAAGCGTAAGGCGGATTCAGATTTTGTGGCTAATGCTAACGTGCAGCGTCGTAAGGGTAAACCGCCCCAGCGCGGTGGAGCGATGAATCTGGAGCGCTTGATGAATCAGCCATGTCCAAAGCATGGAACCAAGGAGGTCCCCGCAACTCATCTCTGGAAGGATTGCAACATTATGAGGCAGTTCAAAAACTCTGATCTCTTCCGATATGATCAGGGCCCGTCGGGCGGTTCAGGTCCAGGTTTTCATGGTGGCGGCGGTTCAGGCTCTGGATTTCAGAACAATCAGAATAACCAGAACAACCATAGCGGTAATAACCAGCAGGGTAATCAAGGGAATCAACAGTAGTCAGGTTACCAGAGTAATCCGAAGCAGCTGAATGGTGGACAATATCATGTGTTCACCACTAGTCTGTGCAAACGAGATCTGAAGCTGCATAAGAGGGCAGTTAATGCGGTTGAACCGGCAGTTCCACGCTATCTGCGCTGGTCGGAGCAGCCCATCGTGTGGAGTAGGGAGGATCATCCGCCCCGGGTTGACAATCCAGGTCAGCTGGCTCTGGTGGTGGCACCTCAGGTGGGAGGTTACAAGTTTACCAAAGTACTTATGGATGGAGGAAGCAGTATTAATATTCTGTATTATGAGACATTTCGCCGCATGGGGCTGACAGATAAGAATCTTAAACCGTCCAGTACTATTTTTCATGGTGTAGTACCAGGAAAATTGGCGTATCCAGTGGGCAAGATTGCTTTGGAAGTTGTGTTCGGGGATGAGCATGATTCCCAATCTGAGACATTGACTTTCGAGGTGGTGAGAATCCAGAGCCCGTATCACGCACTGTTTGGCGACCAGCTTATGCAAAATTCATGGCGAGGCCTTGTTACATTTACCTGCAGCTCAAGATGACGGGTCACAAAGGAACCATCACGGTTCATGGAAGTCGGAAAATCGCTTTGGATTGAGAAGAGAGTGATGCGGCTTACGCTGAGTCGGTTTGTGCTATAGAGGAGTTAAAGTTTTACAAGGAGAATGTTGATCCGGCAGATATGACCCCTCTGAAGAAGCCTACCACTGAGCATGACCCAACCCTGCACTTCAAACCGGCGGATGAGACGAAGCTTGTTGACTTTGTACCTGGAGATTTGTCCAAGCAGTTCAGCATCAGCACCAATCTGGATCCAAAATAGGAAAGCGCACTCATCGAGTTCATCCGTGAGAACCGGGACATCTTTGCATGGAAGCCTTCTGACATGCCAGGTGTATCGAGGGAACTCGCTGAGCACACCCTTAATATTGATCCGAAGTTTAAACCGGTCAGGCAATTCCTTCGTCGCTTTAATGAAGAGAGACGCAAGGCGATTGGGGAGGAGGTAGCCCGGCTGTTGGCTATTGGGTTTGAAGTGTTTCATCCTGAATGGTTGGCTAATCCGGTGCTGGTTCTTAAGAAAAACGGGACTTGGCGCATGTGTGTGGATTACACTGACTTAAATAAAGCTTGCCCAGCTGATCCTTTTGCTCTCCCGCGTATTGATCAGATCATTGATGCGATGGCGGGTTGTGAGCGCCTGAGTTTTTTGGATGCTTACTCAGGGTACCATCAAATCAAAATGGCAGTTAAGGACCAGGAGAAAACAGCCTTCATCACTCCCTTTGGAGCCTTCTGCTATGTTTCTATGCCCTTTGGGCTCAAGATTGCTCAGGCAACTTATCAGCGTTGCGTGCAAAATTGTCTTCACACGCAGATTGGGCGTAATGTTCATCACTCCCTTTGGAGCCTTCTGCTATGTTTCTATGCCCTTTGGGCTCAAGAGTGCTCAGGCAACTTATCAGCGTTGTGTGCAAAATTGTCTTCACACGCAGATTGGGCGTAATGTTCATGCCTATGTGGATGACATTGTGGTGAAATCCAGGGAAAAGGAGACATTGATAGCTGATCTCAAGGAGACGTTTGACAACCTCCGGGTTTATAAAATGATGCTTAACCCGGATAAGTGTGTCTTTGGTGTACCGGCGGGCCAGCTGCTAGGTTTTCTTGTATCTAACAGGGGCATTGAGGCTAATCCGGAAAAGATCAAGGCAATCGTATCCTTGGCTAAACCGACATGCATCAATGATGTTCAGCGTCTCGCAGGCCGGATTGCGGCTCTCAGCCGGTTTATCAGTCGTTTGGGTGAGAAGGCCATTCCCTTGTATCAGATGCTGAAGAAGGCGGATAATTTCGTCTGGAGTGATGCAACCAATGCGGCTTTTGAGGAGTTAAAACGGCAATTGGTCGAACTGCCCGTTCTAGCAGCCCCAGTTGATCATGAGCCTTTACTATTATATGTGGCTGCTAACGCCCGAGCGGTCAGTGTGGCTATCATTGTAGAGCGTAAAGAGGCTGGGATGGAATTTCCGGTTCAACGACCAGTATACTACATCAGTGAAGTTCTGATCGAGTCAAAGCAGCGCTATCCACATTGGCAAAAATTGGTGTATGGGGTTTTTATGGCCAGTCGAAAACTCAAGCAATATTTTCAAGGTCACCCCATCACAGTGGTTAGTTTGGCTCCCTTGGGCGATATCATCCAGAACAGAGAAGCAACTGGCCGGGTTGCAAAGTGGGCAATTGAGCTTGGTCCCCATGGTTTGAAGTATGTGCCTCGCACAGCCATCAAGTCTCAGGCTCTTGTGGACTTTATCAATGACTGGACCGAGTTACAAGCACCGGGAGAAAAACGGATAATACGTACTGGACTATTCATTTTGATGGGTCAAGGCAGTTGGAAGGCTCGGGGGCTGGAGTTGTCATTACTTCCCCCCGAGGTGATAAAATTCGCTAGTCCTCCGCTTGATGTTTCCTTGTACTAACAATGCAGCTGAATATGAAGCTCTACTTCATGGTCTCCGTGTGGCTAAAGAGATGAACTTAACTCGAGTTCGTTGCTTCGGTGATTCTGATCTGGTGGCTCAGCAAGTTTCTGGTACTTGGGATTCTAAGGATCCACTCATGGCGGCTTACAGGCGTGAGGTAGATATTGTGGCGGGTCACTTCAAAGGTTACCAGGTTGAGCATATTGATCGGCGCAAAAACGAAGCAGCAGACGCTTTGAGTCGACTTGGATCTCAGCGTAAACCGGTACCTCCTAACACCTTTCTGGATATCTTGCATAACCCGTCTGTTAAATTGCCTACAGAAGAGGATCTAGCTGTTCCTGATCCGGAGGCGCAGCTGGTGGCCGCTTTACACGTCGTACCAGATTGGACGGTTCCATATCTGGCATCTATGAGCCGGGGTGAGCTACCAGATGATCAAGTCCTGGCCCGACAGATAGTTCGGCGTTCTAAGTCCATGGTTATTCACAATGTTGAGTTGCACCACTGTAGTGTTTCAGGTGTATTTCAACGTTGTGTTTCTCCGGAAGAGGGCCAAGCGATCCTCCGGGAAATTCATGAAGGGGATTGTGGTCATCATGCCGGCTCAAAGTCCTTGGTTGCAAAGGCTTTTCGTCACGGGTTTTACTGGTTGACAGCTCATGCTGATGCGGAGGATCTGGTAAAGCGATGTGATGCTTGTCAGAAATTTTCCCACAGAGCTCATGTTCCGGCTCAGGAGCTACGGATGATTCCCATCACTTGGCCTTTTGCTACTTGGGGGCTTGATATGGTGGGGCCTTTTAAGCGTTTCCGAGACAAGAAAACTCACCTGTTGGTGGCGATTGATAAATTCACCAAGTGGGTTGAAGCGGAGCCTGTTAGCAATTGTGATGCAGCAACGGTGGTTCAATTTCTCAAAAAGATTATTTTCCGCTTTGGTTATCCACACAGCATCATCACGGATAATGGTACTAACCTCTCCAAAGGCGAGATGGTGGATTTCTGTCAAAGAGAGCATATCCGGCTTGACCTAGCATCTGTGGCGCACCCTCAATCCAACGGTCAAGCAGAGCGAGCTAATCAAGAAATCTTAAAGGGTCTTAAACCCCGGCTCATGATTCCCTTGAAGCGGACGCCGGGTTGTTGGGTGGAGGAATTACCTTCTGTGTTGTGGAGCATCAACACCACCCCCAATCGATCAACAGGATATACGCCTTTCTTCATGGTTTACGGGGCAGAGGCGGTTCTCCCAAGTGATATACGTCATGATTCCCCCCGAGTTGCTAATTACGTTGAAGCAGACAACGAGCAGGCACGCCAAGAGGCGCTGGATTTGCTAGATGAGAAGCGGGATATGGCTTTGGCACGCTCGGCGGTTTATCAACAAGACTTGTGGCGTTATCACAGCCGTCAGGTTAGGACAAGAGCCTTTCAAGAAGGTGACTTGGTGCTCCGGCTTATCCAGGATCAGACCGGTTTACACAAGTTATCCCCGCCTTGGGAAGGACCCTTTGTGGTCAGTAAGAATTTGCACAACGGATCATACTACCTCATTGACGTTCGAGATGACTCATGCAAATCTGAGGAGGAGACCCGGCGGCCCTGGAACATAGCTCTTCTCCGGCCTTACTACACTTGAGCCATAGGCTCTCTCTTATGTACATATTTTGACAATGTATATACTATCATCAATTAATAAATCAGCATCCTTGCCTCAAAGCGGGGCATCTGCTATTTTTTCTCAAACATTTTTTGAGTTACATGGGGGCTTCAGCTGACAAAGCGGAGTACTATCCCTTAAACCGGCTATCACGCCACAAAGTTTGGGAGCTTCACACCCAAAGGGCCAAAGAGAGTTTCGATGCTATGCACAACTCAAACATAGGCACCTAATGAGCACCGCTCATCACGTTACTTGGGGGCTCCTTGGTCCAATACCAAGAAGTCTGAATGGACCCTTGTAGCTGGGTATCGACCCACGGCTTGGAAGCCTGGTATATTTACCTAAAACCCCGGGTTAACCTGCCTTCATCAAGTAATACACTCCTATCCAGGTCATCCTGGCACGGCCTCAGAACGTTTGACAGTTACTCTCCTTGAGACCCTGCACTTGTCAAAGTTCAAACGGTGATTGGCTAGTTGGAGGTCTATCTTAAAAGGCTTTGTTAAATGGTTCAACTTAGTGGCCTGGCAACCCACAAAAAGCCTCGCATTTGGGCCTGGCAGCCCCCAAAAAGCCTCGACTACACGGTTTTTCATTTGAACTTTGGCTGAATTTTAATCGATTTCTTTTGGCTTGTTCCAACATTTTCTTAGCCCGGCATTTCTTAAACCGGCTTGGTTTGCAACTCTATGTTGACAGACCTTTATTTTAAACCAGAGTTTTCATAACCCGGCTTGGCGTTGATTTCCTGTCAACAGCCCGGATCACCTGGTGTGAGTCATCACCCGGCGTGACTTAATCTACGACATCAGAAAATGATGGAGATACAAATAATTCAGATTTGGGTTTTTCACCCTTATCACACTTCAAGTTGGCCCGACAACTAGCTAGGGATATTATACTACCGGTATGTATGAATTCATATTATTATGATTTGATTATCAATCTGGTCTATTTTGGGTATTATGACCCGTCCGGCGGTAAACCGTCAGGACCCTTTGTCTTTTTATGCATACAGGAATTGTATAGTAGGATACTTGGAACAGAAATTGACATTGATATGGCGAGTCCATGCAAAATATCTCTTGCGCGATGGCAGCAGATCAGCATAAGTTTTTTGGCTATCCTATTACACGGCGCTCCAAGGCCCAAAATATGGAAATATTCATGGATCGTTCCTGATGTGTCAACTGCCTTGACGGATTAAGCTTCATCATCGGGTTGCCGTGAGGTAGATGGATCATCTTGCGTCGGTTCAACCTCCTCCTCATCCAATGGCTGGAACACGTTGGTGGTCCAGTCAATCCGGGTTAAAGCCTGAAAGACAGCCTCTTCACTTAGAAGCTCAGCCGGATCAACGTCAGGAGCGTAAGTATGCTTACGGATTGGTGGAATGAGGCTCTGCACTTCAGGAATCACAGCTTCAACCCGTTTGTTGTCTGCATCATAGAACGATCGGTGAACCGTCAGGTTCGCTTCTTCTGCTAGTTGACTCGCCAAAGGACACATCTCCCTTGTTACCCGTTTCAGGGCATCATTATCAAACTCTTCACCATTTTCTTGGGCACTAGGGAAGCCTTTGGATATATCCAACGGGTCAAGATCAGCTATCCATGCCTTGGCTCGAGTCAGCACCAGCAAAGCGCCCGCCTGAGCAGCGGATCGCTTTAGCTCTTCTATTTGCGCTGGTGTCATTGAGAGACGATCCAGCGTATCCTCGATAAGTGTTGGTGCCGCATTATCATATGAAGCTGCGCATATAACCCGCTGAGCGCCGGTATACAGCTGTTCAATCAGTGTATATGCCGCTTTAAGCTTCTTCCGCATGTTAGAACCTAGGTGAGCGATGCGACTTCCTATATCGGTTCAAGAAATACATGTTAAACCGATGAATTTTCAAAGGGATACAACTTTTGGCAATCACTACTTACCAAATATGGCAGAGGTCATGGCATTGATTTGGCACTTTAGCCCAGATAATTCTTCTGCCGCCGGTTTAAGAGCCGCTTCAGCAGTTTCTGCTCGCTTCATCAGACCGGCTTTCTCGGTGTCCCAGTTGGCCTGCTCAGATTTGAACCATGCCTTAAGCTGCTCCATGGTGGTCAAGGCGGTTTTCAGCTCATCCTTGGCTTTGATGGTTTCTGCTTGTTGAGTCTCAAGATTTGCTCGAAGATCAGCAATTTGTGAGGTTTGGTGATTTATTTCACTCTGCAACAGTAAGAAAGCATGTTAATATTTTCATTCAAAGTCCCAAGCATATAACCAGTTATACACTCAGCACTTGGGGGCTAATGCGGATCATTTTTTATGCGGATATTTCAAAGTCCCAAAGATTAATACAAGTTTTAATCATGGCACTTGGGGGCTAATGTATATTTGATCAGACAAAGAACAGTTCACAAGTTACAGCATGAAGTATATAAAGTACCAGTTTGACTTTCTCAGGACAAACTGGCCCTTGGGGGCTACAATGCAATAAAGGGGCAGAACTTTTAAAGTGCAATGTTTACCTCATAGCGCTCCTTCATTAGATTCACTAAACCGGCTTCAAAATCACGGCTTGTGTACAGCCGGTTCAGAAAGCCGGAATGAAGATCTTGAGCGGAGAAATTGGTATAAGCAGACAGATCAGTTGTACCCTTCCCTTTGTTCATGGCAGTAAATTCATCCTTAACAGTGTGCTTTGATAGAGCAACCGGATTTCCAGGGGCGTTATATGCAGTGCCCGTAACAATAACATCATCATCCTTGGTCGGGCTAGAAGAATCAATATTCTGAACAGGGCTTGGTGGTTTGTCAGCTGAATGTGGCGGATCAGCAATTGAGTCCCGCTATTCCATTATCGGGCTTGGAGGAGCAGGAGGATTTGAAGTATCAGCCTCTACGGTCGGTTCAGCCTCTGGCGGGTTAGCATTACCATCTTGATTAGGCCCAGCAGAACTGTCCATAGCAACTTCTTGATGTTCGGGTGTCTTTTCGAGATCAACTCCAACTGTAGGGTCGCTGATCTTGGCCTTCTTGCTTAATCGAGCTTTGGCGCTATAACATCAAAGGTTAGAGTATGGTAAACTGACAAAGTAAAGTTACAAAACAGGTAACACTTACCCGGCGACAACTTTGAGAGGAGGTAATTGGGTGGTCGACGAACCGCCAGACGAGCTGGAAGAAGCCTGGTAATTCGGGTCAGACGGATTGAGAGGGCATCGGAAGAAACCTTTTAAGGTGTATTGTTTTTCAGGAGAGCAAATCACCTCTGGACGGCGTTTCCGGGGGGCGTATCAGCTAAACCGGATGAGGTAATTTGTTGACCACTATGCCGGGTTGTGCGACGTTCTTCTGCTTGCCGTTTCTTCAAAGAAAATTTTGGATCCAAATGAGCAAGGGGGTGAGATTGTTTTACTTTCCGGACTACACGGCGAATTCTTTGAGCTGGCACAGGCTCTGAGTCGGAAGAAAGAAGAATTACCTCAACATGATCTGCATGGCTGGCCTCAGTTTCATCCTGAAGAGGATCATTGTCAATAAGATGTACGAAAAGGGTGCCAAGTGAATCAAGTTCTACCTCTGCGTCTGATTCTTCCTCCTTCGACGGATCAGAAGATTCGGCGGCTTTCTTCTTGCCGGCCTTCTTGGTGACCTTGGTTTTTACACGAGGGGCACGGGCCGGTTTGTTCCGTTTCTAGAAAGAGCTGTTGGCCTGAGATTAAGGTAAAGAAAGGTTAGTAAACAGTCAATACGGAAGTCAGTAAGATATGTACATGAACTCACCACTGGCGGTTTGTTGGAGACACAAAATGGAGCCAAACCGGTTTGGCTGCATGCAGAGACCGGTTCATCAAGCATCTTCTTGACACATTCAGTGATTTCAAGTTCGGTCATTATTACTTTATGATGACGTTGAGGATCTTTTGCACTTCCGGTATACTCATGCATCAATCCGGGGCGGCAACTCAAAGGCAGAATGCCCCATGAAATCCAGCAGTGGACAAGATCAATGCCAGTTAAACTGTTGGCCATTAGAGCCCGGAGCTTGGCGAGTTGAGGAGCAAAATTCTTTCGTTCCGGGGCGGTTAGACGCGGAGGCATTGGGTGGCCATTGGTAAGTCGGTGAGGGCAGTAGCCCGGCAAGGGATTTTCTCCATCAGGGGCAGTATTCCGGCAGTAAAACCAGGTCTGGTTCCAATCTTTAGGATGGCTATGGTGTTTGGCATGAGGGAAATCAACTTCTTTCCCTTTCTGAATTGATACGCCACCAAGCTCTGTGTTGGGGCCGTCTGAGAATTCTGTGCGGCGGTTCAGATGAAAGAAATCCCGGAACAATTCCACGGTTGGCTCTTCTTGAAGATAAACTTCACAAAAAACTTGAAAGTTGCATATATTTGATACAGAATTCGGACCAATATCTTGCGGATGGAGTTGGAAGCTAGCAAGGACATCCCGGAAAATTTTTGATCTGGGCGGGCTAAATCCCCGGTCTAAATGTTGCATAAACACAATTACTTCTCCCTCTTGAGGTTCAGGTGGGCATTCCGGTCCCGGAACTCGCCAATGGAGAGTATTCTTCGAGGCTAAAGCACCAGTGGTGACGTAACCGTTGATCTGTGTCTCCGTGATCCGGGAGGGAACCCAATTGCAGGCAGAAAATTGCTTCGACATTCCGGAAAGAGGAACTGCAAATGAAAGGTTCCGGTTTAAGGCGTCTAAATTCAGTGTTAAACCGGAGAATGATACTGTGCGGGATTTGTTGGCGGTTTAAAGAGAGGGCTAATGTTATATGGCGGATTGACTTTTCAGGAGTTAAACCGCCTATAGGCAGGATGGCCAGAATTGAAATTTCTGCTAAGTGTTACAAAAACAGGTTTCACAATATGGCTGTACAATTTTGGATCTACCATGCATAACTAAAGGAAATGTTCCCGAGCCCTACAATGGTGCTAAAGAACAGAGACGAACCAGACGGAATCTATTGGGAAGAGGTAAGATACTACGGTGCGGTGAACTAACAACATGAATCTAGCCGCAGTTCAAAACTGTCAGGGGCACATAGGTGTACTCAATAGGAAGAGTAGAAGGAGGAATACTAAGCAGCTAGTGACCGGCGACGAACATGGAGGAACTTGAAACCCTAATGGAGATCTAGGGTTACAGGGAAGAGAACTTACCAGGACCGCACAGCAGCGGAAGAGCGCAGCAAGATCTCTGGAAACAAACAGGGTGATGCAGCGGCCTTGGTCGATGCAGATGCGAAGATCGACGGTGGCGGCGGCGCTAAGGTTCTTCCGGTCGCGAGGAAGAAGAAGAGAAGCAAGGGGATAAAATGAAAGTGCCCGTCGAGTTATTTATAACGGGGCAGAGGGATAAGGGACAGGCGCGAGAATCAAGGAGTTCAAAACGACAAGTGGCGCAGCTGTCGCCTCGATTTCCGGATGACATTAAATGAAGGGAATCTTTTTATTCATTTTTTACAGAAATGACGTCATGATGATCCGTTGCTGTATCCAGAGGATGACGTCATGGAGGGTTAACAAAAGAAGGCATCGTGGCGGTTTACGAGAAATGAAGGAAGACATTCACAGGATTTTTCTAAAGTATTGAAGATTAACATGAACAGGTTCAAATCAATCTGGGGCCTAATGTTGGGGATATAACTACTGAGTGTGAACCGCCCAGGAGGGGCCGGTTCATGCTCAACCATATTGAAGCCCACGAAGACTCAGAAGATGGCGCTTTACTATGAAGCTTAGAGGCCCGGAGCCCAAAGGCGGATTAGGGCCCATAGTGGTAAACCGCCATAGTCATATAGCTTGTATTGTAAGATAAGGAAAGGAGAGACCGAGCCGAACACTTGTATGAGTCGGCCTCGGGACTCTGTAAACCGGCTGGGCGTCAACCCGTGTATATAAGGGGACGACCCGGCGGCGGTTCAGGGACAAGAAACAACAACTCGAGACTCAGGCAAGCGTATTCCGCTCCCTGATCATCGAAACTCAATCAATCCCATCACAACTAGACGTAGGCTTTTACCTTCATCGAAGGGGCCGAACTAGTACAACTCCCGTGTCCCTTGTCCGGTTTAACCCCTTCAAGCTAACCCGTTGCGATGGCTCCACGACTAAGTCCTTTCACAAGGACATCTGACGTGATAATTCCACGACAATTACCCTTTACCTTTTATTGATCAAATGCTAGAAAGACTATCCAAACATACACATTTCTGCTTTCTAGATGGTTATTCTGGTTTCTCTCAAATACCTGTGTCAGCGGAAGATCAATTAAAAACTACTTTTACTTGCCCTTTCGGTACTTTTGCTTATAGAACCTTTTGGTTTATGTAATGCACCTGCTACCTTTCAAAGATGCATGATGGCTATATTCTCTGACTTTTGTGAAAAGATTTGTGAGGTATTCATGGATGACTTCTCAGTCTATGGATCCTCTTTTATGATTGCTTGAGCAACCTTGATCGAGTTTTGCAGAGATGTGAAGACACTAGTCTCGTCCTGAATTGGGAAAAGTGTCACTTTATGGTTAATGAAGGCATTGTCTTGGGGCATAAAATTTCTGAAAGAGGTATTGAAGTTGAGAAAGCTAAAGTTGATTCTATTGAAAAGATGCCATGTCCCAAGGACCTTAAAGGTATAAGAAGTTTCCTTGGTCATGCCGGTTTTTAAAGGAGGTTCATTAAGGACTTTTCTAAAATCTCTAGGCCTATGACTAATTTATTGCAAAAAGATATTCCTTTTGTCTTTGATGATGATTGTGTAGAAGAATTTGAAGTACTTAAGAAAGCTTTGATCACTGCACCTATTGTTCAGCCACCTGATTGGAATTTACCCTTTGAAATTATGTGTGATGCTAGTGATTATGCTGTAGGTGTTGTTCTAGGGCAGAGAGTCGATAAGAAATTAAATGTTATTCAATATGCTAGCAAGACTCTTGATACTGCCCAGAGAAATTATGCTACTACTGAAAAAGAATTCTTAGCAGTTGTATTTGCTTGTGATAAGTTCAGACCCTACATTGTTGATTCTAAAGTTACTATTCACACTAATCATGCTGCTATTAAATATCTTATGGAAAAGAAAGATGCTAAACCTAGACTTATTAGATGGGTTCTCTTGCTTCAAGAATTTGATTTTCATATTATCGATAGAAAGGGAGCTGAGAACCCCGTTGCAGACAACTTGTCTAGGCTGGAGAATGTTCTTGATGACCCACTACCTATTGATGATAGCTTTCCTAATGAACAATTAGCGGTCATTAATGCTTCTCGTACTGCTCCATGGTATGCTGATTATGCTAATTACATTGTTGCTAAATTTATACCACCTAGTTTCACATACCAACAAAAGAAAAAGTTCTTTTATGATTTAAAACATTACTTCACATACCAACGCAAGTGTCACTCCGAACCATATGGAGGACACCACGCTGGAAACAAAACTGCACATAAGGTATTGCAATCCGGTTTTTATTGGCCTACTCTCTTCAAAGATGCTTGTAAGTTTGTCTGTCGTGTGATGAATGTCAAAGAATTGGTAATATTAGTAGACGTCAAGAAATGCCTATGAATTATTCTCTTGTTACTGAACCATTTGATGTTTGGGGCTTTGATTATATGGGACCTTTTCCTGCCTCTAATGGATATACTCATATTTTATTTGATTTTGATTACGTTACTAAGTGGGTAGAAGCTATTCCAACTAGTAGTGTTGATCATAACACCTCTATTAAGATGCTTAAAGAAGTTATTTTTCCGAGGTTTGGAGTCCCTAGATATCTCATGACTGATGGTGGTTCACATTTTATTCATGGTGATTTCTGTAAAATGCTTGCTAAGTACGATGTTAATCATAGAATTGCATCTCCTTATCACCCATAGTCTAGTGGTCAGGTAGAGTTGAGCAATAGAGAGCTAAAATTAATTTTGCAAAAGACTGTTAATAGATCTAGAAAAAATTGGTCCAAGAAACTTGATGATGCATTATGGGCCTATAGAACTGCATATAAAAATCCTATGGGTATGTCCCCGTATAAGATGGTTTATGGAAAAGCATGTCACTTACCTCTTAAACTTGAACATAAGGCATATTGGGCCATTAAAGAGCTCAACTATGATTTCAAACTTGCTGCTGAGAAGAGGTTATTTGACATTAGCTCACTTGATGAATGGAGAACCCAGGCCTACGAGAATGCCAAGTTGTGTAAAGAAAAAGTTAAAAGATGGCATGACAAAAGGATATAAAAGGGAGAATTTAACGTAGGTGATTATGTGTTACTATTCAACTCTCGTTTAAGATTTTTTGCAGGAAAACTTCTCTCTAAATGGGAAGGTCCTTAAGTTATTGAGGAGGTCTATCGTTCCAGTGCCATAAAAATCAACAACTTCGAAGGCACAAGTCTGAGGGTGGTGAGCGGTTAAAGAATCAAACATTATATCTCAGGTAACCCTATGAATGTTGAAACTAATATTATTGAAATTGTAACCCCGGAGGAATACATAAGGGACACTTTCCAGAACGTTTCAGACTCCGAAAAGGAATAGGTATGTGGTACAGTAAGTAAACCGACTCCAAAACAATTCTAATGGCAATTTTTCTCCGTTTTGGAATATTTATGAATTTTGGGAAGAAAGAAGTAGTCCGAGAGGGACACGAGGCTTCCACGAGGGTGGAGGGCGCCCCCCCCCCTACTGGACGCGCCCCCTGTCACGTGGACACCTCGTGTGCCTCCCGGACTCTGTTTTCTTGCACATTACGTACTTTGGTCGGTAAAAAATCATTATATAATCTCCCAAAAGTTTTGACCACCGTATCACGCAAAAATCTTTTGTTTTCGTTTCGAGTTGTTTCTGTCACAGATTTGAGCAACATGCCATCCCAGGATTCAGAGGGAGAAAGCTATGTGGCGGATTACCTTGCAGAACCTAAAGTCTACGGGGATTTGGATCATTGTGGCTAGACCACCGAGGAGGAGGAAGACTATGAGCCCAAGGGAAAGGAGGAGACGAGCTCAGATGAAGACGAAGTCCCATTACCTCAACCTGGGGATATGCACGTGGAGTTTAAAAAGTCAAGCCTTCCTGATAGGGCAAAGAAGCCCAAGATCGAGTTTATCCCTTTTCGGCTCTTGCAAGAAAACAAACAGGAGCTATGCAAAAGAATATTAAACCTTGAGCTAGAGATCGATGATCTAAAGGAGCAGAATTCCATTCTCAAGCACAAGCTGAGAAGCAAGCCTACATCATCATCATCACCGCCTTCATCACCTCCGAGGACATAATCACATGGGTATGGGCACTCCCCTTGGCAACTGCCAAGCTTGGGGGAGGTGCCCCGGTATCGTATCACCATCACACTCCTATCTTTATTGTTTTACTTATTTCGATCCTTTAGTAATATCTTGATCTAGTAGATTGAAGTCTTGGTATGAATTAGTTTTGAATTTTGCTTTGAGATCTCTATGTAATCGAGACCGTAAGTTATCTATAATAAAGATTAGTGTTGAGTCAAAGGGCTTTGCTATCTTGCTATGATCTTTAGAAAAATAGAAAGAATATAAAAGGAATAAAAGAGTTCATATTGATCTTGTGGATAGTGATGACTTCACACATAGAAAGTATGAGGCTTAAAAGTTGTTGAGAGTTGACAAGCATAGTTTTGGTCATCGTTGCAATTAATAGGAAGTAATAAGGAAAGAGAGGTTTTCACATATAAATACACTATCTTGGACATCTTTTATGATTGTGAACACTCATTAAAGTATGACATGCTAAAGAGTTGACGTTGGACAAGGAAGACAACGTAATGGTTTATGTTTTCTCACATCCCAGTTGAAGTATATTGTCATGGATCTTCCTAACATGTTGAGCTTGCCTTTCCCCCTCATGCTAGACAAATTCCTAGCACCAAGTAGAGATACTACTTGTGCTTCCAAATATCCTTAAACCCAGTTTTTCCATGAGAGTCCACCATATCTACCGATGGATTGAGTAAGATCCTTCAAGTAAGTAGTCATCGGTGCAGGCAATAAAAACTGCCCTCTAAATATGCATGACTTATTAGTGCGGAGAAATAAGCTTTATACGATCTTGTTATGGAAGCAATAAAAGCGACGGACTGCATAATAAAGGTCAATATACAAGTGGCAATATAAAGTGACGTTCTTTCGTATTAAGATTTTGTGTATCCAACCCTAAAAGTGCATGACAACCTCTGCTTCCCTCTGCGAAGGGCCCATCTTTTACTTTATGTCTTTTACTTTATGCAAGAGTCAAGGTGATCTTCACCTTTCCTTTTTTTCATTTTATCCTTTGGCAAGCACCTCGTGTTGGAAAGATCCTGATACTTATATCCAATTGGATGTTCACTAGCATGAACTATTATTGCTGACATTACCCTTGAGGTAAAACGTTAGGAGGCAACATTATAAGCCCCTATCTTTCTCAGTGTCCGATTAAAACTCCATAACCTTAAGTATTGCATGAGTGTTAGCAATTGTAGAAGACTACATGATAATTGAGTATGTGGACTTGCTGAAAAGCTCTATTCTTGACTCTTTCTGACGTTATGATAAATTGCAATTGCTTCAATGACTGAGATTATAGTTTGTTAGTTCCCAATAAAGTTTATATTCCATACTTGACATTGTGAATAGTTTGTTACTTGAGCATAAGAAATCATATGACAAAATCTATATATGTTGCTGTTATAAGAATGATCATGATGCCCTCATGTCCGTATTTTATTTTTATCGACACCTTTATCTCTAAACATGTGGACATATTTTTCTATTTTGGCTTCCGCTTGAGGACAAGCGAGGTCTAAGCTTGGGGGAGTTGATACGTCCATTTTGCATCATGCTTTTATATCAATATTTATTGCATTATGGGCTGTTATTACACATTATGTCACAATACTTATGGCTATTCTCTCTTATTTTACAAGGTTTACCATGAAGAGGGGGAATGCCGGCAGCTGGGATTCTGGCTGGAAAAGGAGCAAATATTGGAAACCTATTCTGCACAGCTCCAAAAGTCCCGCAACTCCATGAAAGTCATTTTTGGATTTAATAAGAATTTATGAACAAAGAAAGTACCTGAGGGGGCCCACACCCTGGCCAGGAGGGTGGGAGGCACCCCCCCTACTGGGCGTGCCCCCTGTCTCCTGGCCCCCCTGGTGGCCCTCCGGTGCCCATCTTCTGCTATATGAGGTCTTTTACCCTGGAAAAAATCATAAGGAAGCTCACAGGACAAAACTCCGCTGCCACGAGGCGGAACCTTGGCGGAACCAATCTAGGGCTCCGGCAGAGCTGTTCTACCAGGGAAACTTCCCTCCGGGCAGGGGAAATCATCACCATCATCATCACCCACGATCCTCTCATCGGGAGGAGGTCAATCTCCATCAACATCTTCACCAGAACCATCTCCTCTCCAAATCCTAGTTCATCTCTTGTATCCAATCTTGTATCAAGACCACAAATTGGTACATGTGGGTTGCTAGTAGTGTTGATTACTCCTTGTAGTTGATGCTAATTGGTTTACTTGGTGGAAGATCATATGTTCAGATCCTTTATGCATATTAATACCCCTCTGATTATGAACATGAATATGCTTTGTGAGTAGTTCCATTTGTTCCTAAGGACATGGGTGAAGTCTTGCTATTAGTAGTCATGTCAATTTGGTATTCATTCGATATTTTGATGAGATGTATGTTGTCTCTCCTCTAGTGGTGTTATGTGAACATCGACTACATGACACTTCACCATTATTTGGTCCTAGAGGAAGGCATTGGGAAGAAATAAGTAGATGATGGGTTGCTAGAGTGACAGAAGCTTAAACCCTAGTTTATCCGTTGCTTTGTAAGGGGCTGATTTGGATCCATATGTTTCATGCTATGGTTAGGTTTACCTTAATACTTGTTTTGTAGTTGTGGATGCTTGCAATAGGGGTTAATCATAAGTGGGACGCTTGTCCAAGTAAGGGCAGTACCCAAGCACCGGTCCACCCACATATCAAATTATCAAAGCACCGAACATGAATCAAATGAGCGTGATCAAACTAGCTTGACAATAATTCACATGTATCCTTGGGAGCGCTTTTCTCATTATAAGAAATTGTCCAGGCTTGTCCTTTGCTACAAAAAGGATTGGGCCATCTTGTTGCACCTTATTTACTTTCATTGCTTGTTACCCGTTACAAATTATCTTATCACAAAACTATTTGTTACCTACAATTTCAGTGCTTGCACAGAATACCTTACTGAAAACCGCTTGTCATTTCCTTCTGCTCCTCGTTGGGTTCGACACTCTTACTTATCGAAAGGACTACGATAGATCCCCTATACTTGTGGGTCATCACGGTACTGTTAATATCAGTGTAACTCTCAAACACGACACAGGTCCCCGCATTTCCTTGCTATTCTTATAGGATTCAAGTTGGCAGGCCACTACAAATCCTATTCCTATGTTTACAAAATCCTACGAATCAAAGAGGCCCGAAGAGTTCAAAGTGTCCATCACCACCGACTGTATAGACCTCTACACTGCAAATGTCCCTGCTCATCTTCACTACAAGGAACATACTGTACTACTATCATACTCCCTCCGTTCCAAAATATAAGTCTTGGTAGAGATTTCCACTATGGATCACATACAGATGTATCCAGATACATTTTAGAGTGTAGATTTACTCATTTTTCTCCATATGTAGTCCATGGTGGAACCTATACAAAGACTTATATTTAGGAATGGAGAGAGTACTTATTAAAGAAGAATGGAAGAGGAACATCCTAAAGAAGAGCAAGCAGATTTTGGATAATAAAATGTTCGTTGCACAGTGCCAACACCTGATGAACCAGAGCGCATTAAGAATGCAACTCCTGCTGTCTCTCGACCATTTCACACGGTTGGATGAAGATCCTATGTCTCCTAACCCTTCTTCTTCCTCGTCTCTGATTCTTCCCATACAGAACACCGCACGGGCCGCCGACCGGACCATCGGCCCCCACCGCATGTGTTCCTCCGCCACCCCACCCCACCCCCGCCCCCACCGGCGTCGAGTTTTCTTCATTCGGCGAGGCCCCACCACCACCACCACCCCCCCCCCCACACACACACACACACAACCACCATCTCCACCCGAGCCCCTTCCTTCGCACCGGCGAACTCCGGCGACCTCTGAAAAATCGACTGACCCAATTTTGAAATTTAGTCTACTGTGATTTAACTAGTGTGGAATATAAAAGGGGAAAACCATAAGCAGAGGGAGCATAGTGTTGAGCATGCCATGGCGGATCTGAAGGTGCAAACCGGACAAAGGCAACTTCCCAACCAATGTTTGCTTTCAACTAGCAAGTAAGTGATGGACAAGAAATCAGAATAAAGCAGTGGCGATCTATTTTCTTGTTGTGATAAATAAGTTGAGCAGAGACGAAAGAGTACCACCTCTGGTGCGGCACCGTTTATGCATCTGCTGAGAATTTGATAGTGTTGCGGTAGCGATGGCTGTCGGCAGCGTGGAAGCAAATCTAGGAGGGTAGACGGTGGCGGTGGGTTGTGGTGGACAAGACGATCGTAGGAGCGGCACTGGCAAGGTAGACAATGGTGGGGTTGACACAAGAGGATGGGATGCAAGGATCCCGGTCTGAAGTCGTGGATGAGAGAGGTCGATCTCTTGTAATGGACGGCGCCATCGGGGTATCAGCTCCGTCATGGTGGAGGAGGACGGCAGTGGACGGGGGTGGCGGATGAAGGAGGCTGGGGTGGAGAGGGTGTTTTGGCGCCCACGGAGTACAAATGGGGAAATGGAGGTAGAGAGGAAGGGGGGAACCATGTCTTTAGGGCGTGCTTGTCTCAAATGCGAGGAAATTTACAAACTTAGCCCCCGTTTCAAATTTCCTACATCACAGCAACATTAGTCGATTGGGGATAGGACGGTAATCTCGCATACACTGAATATGTGCCAACAAGAGTTTGTTTTTGGCGCCCACCATGTATGAATCAAGGAGGGAGTCGATTTCGGCCGAGGACACACTGTGTTTTGGCGCCCACCGTGTATGAATCCGGGTGAGAGGCGGTTATGTCATGTTTGAGTGAAATTACAAACCTACCCCTATCGAAACCTATAGAAATCGAGCACATAGGCTTTGCGTGGCAGGGATAGGCAGTAGTAATTTCCATCTCGTAGATTTTGGTTTCAGGCGGTTACTGCGACTTTCCCCGCTTCGTTCAAATTTTGCAGGGTGCACGTTTACCATGCCAACTCAAGTCGAATCCTGTTTGTATTCTACTCCCCCCGTCCGGAAATACTTGTCATCAAAATGGATGAAAATGGATGTATCTAGAACTAAAATACATCTAGATACATCCATTTCAATGACAAGTATTTCTGGACGGAGGGAGTATTTTTTTTCGGGCGGGATCCATTTTTGATTGGAATAAAATTCTATAAACATCATTTTTTATATATACTTTCAAAAGCACAACAAAGAATTACGCTCCTTTATATGTATAATATGATTTACAAATACAATGATCTCAAAATCATAAGGTTGAATTCAAAAAATTTAAACCAAATTATGTTCTACTAAAATGTATGGATCAGTAATATCTACATATTAAATAACATAGATGCGCGTGAATTCATATGAGTATGCATGTTTGATAGATCAATTTTGTTTCGAGTATGGATTACATGTATCATCATCTCGAATTCAAATATTTGAATCCCTTTTATGTTCACTCCTTTCACGCCCATCTCTCTCGCATGCATGCTCCTTCATATAGCTATCACTCTCTTTTCTCCAGCTCACCCGCACACTCACTTCATGTTTCTCCTATCCTCGCAAACATGGCTCTCGACGTCTCCCTTGAGAAGTGTCACACTCTCCCTATTATTATACACTACACGATTTTCATTATCTCTCACGTCTCTACTGTTCTCTGGTATCACTAGGTACCTAAGCTTTCTTTTTCACCGCCAGCACACAGTCTCCACTCGTCTTTCACTTTGTCTTTCTCTCTATGGGATTCTCTCACACACCCTATATGTCTCTAGATATGACTCATACCACTAAAATTACTCTCTCTCTCCTATAGACACAACATTTGTTGCGGTCTCCTTTTCGTCTCCATCCCAGACTGACATTATTCATTTGTTTACCGATCAGACAAACCCCCCCCCTCTCTCTCTCACACACACACACAACTCCTGCTTCCACTCCCCTTCCCGACTACTGTCTCTCTCTCACACACACAAAACTATCGCTTTCGCACCCCGACTCGTATTTCTCTCACAAACATTTATCGACTAGCCTCTAGATAGGTTTATGCACCCGCACACTCGTGCTTCCACTATCGCATACATGTCTCTCTCCCGCTCCTTGTATCTATGTAGATTTTTCTTCCCTTCTTGAGACACGCCCTCTCGATCGTGCACACACACACTATCGCATCATTTTAAGCTGATACCTCTCACACACACACTCTTTGTGTCTTTGTTACACATGCACTCTGTCCTCCTCGTCTCTCCCTCTCTCTCACATACATGGGCTTTTTGCAACAACTAGCAAGATGCCCATGCGTTGCACGGAACATCAAGATGCATGTGTATGAGTAGTTTAACTTGTGGGAGAAAAGCATGAACGAGGGAAGTCCTTATTTGCAAATGTGGAGAGGGGTGTGGGTATCTTTCTACAAAATTGCCATGGTTTCCTTCCTATCCGTCAGATATAGATCGGACGGCCTATAATGCAGGATGGCAAGCACGCGATCATCGCCGACTATGCTTTTTATAAGAGTAGGGATAAAAAAACAGAGTTGGTGATGATGGTGGGCCTGCCATACTGCAATGTAGGTCGTCCGATTTATAACTGACGGATAGGAAGGAAACTATGGCAATTTACCTGCACTCCTCTCCAATTTACAGATAAGGCCTTCCCTCGTTCATCCTTTTCTCCCACAAGATCTTGATGTTTTGTGCAACGCACGGACATCTTGCTGGTAAGAGTAGAAATTAGACATATACCACTTCTCGAATCTTGAAACCAACAACACTCCTCCCTTATCTCATCAAAACCGCCAAAGGAATATATTTTGAGTGAAACATAACATATTTTTAGTGATATACGTATTTCAAAACTAGACTTTTTTCAATCAAATCGTTGAATATGTATTAATCTACTTTGATCGTTTGGCACATTGCTAGTAGTTATTATAATTTTTTGGACACCAGACAAACGGTGGAGTACATATACGAAGAGAAGGGACAGACAGTCAGTCTCTCGCTGTCTCGCACACATGAGTGTTACGTAAAGGCAACATTAACAAATAAACCCTAAAACCCTAGGTGCACGATTACTGCATTCGTGGGTACCTTTGTAGGAATAGTCAGCTTGCGTGATAATTTGATCTGTAGGAGTTGATGGTCGGGACCACAGGTGAATGACTTGGAGGTGGTTGCTCGCCAGTTGCCACAGATCGAGTAGCCACGTTTAAAATATCATTTTTTAGTGGGGTTAAGAGTTCCGATTTTCAATGGCGCTTATAAGTACTAAGTAGTTTTTAGAATGATTGCTATGAAGCGAAAATGGAATTCATAGTACTACGTACCTCCTTGGCGTATGGTTGTATGGGTTTATGTTGCGAGATGTTGAACCTGGTAGTTCTAGGGCAAATACTATGGTTTAGATTTAGATGCTGGTTTTATGAATATCGGAAGGAGGAAACCCTTCTTTGATTAAAAAAACTACTACCTCCGTTCTGGTTTACTAGTCCCCATCGTATTTTCGGTCAAAGTTTGTCCACGACTTTTACTTGTAAAATGTGAATGGAAAACGAGATTTTGTTATACCCAAACAAAAAAGGACTGGAGGGAATGATTGTTGTGACACAGTTGCGACCTCTCATAACGCAGGCATTGAACCAGCGAGCCGGCCAAGAGGGCTCCACTCGCTGCAGGCCCGACTGAACACACCTCCTCGCCGCATGCAACCGGCTTCAGACTGCCCCGCCTGCCTTCATTGAATCTGCGGGTGTGCCAGCAACACGTCCTTCCGCGAGCCGGCCGGCATTTTAGAACACAAAAAATTGACAAAATATAATTAATTACGCATGGTCTTGACTTGTTGTGTTCGCACTGGTAGCAGGAACTAGAGATTTTTCTTTATTTATAACACTCCTCACATTTTTTTGGCTTTGAAGTGAATCATGGTTGTTGACATTATGTATGAATGTGCAGATATCTGTGAACATGAGTTTGATGTGGAAGTTGAACTTGGAATGTCGGGCTTGCGCGTGAACTATACCATGTCCAATGCTTCGTCTGTTATTGTTTGGAAAGTAATTGCTGTTATTACATGACCCGAAAAAAATATTGTGTGCCACATCAGTAGATGCACGGACATCACAACAGGCATGCTGACTGGATAAACATTCGAACCTAGCTATTATGAAGGAAATTTTGAATTGACAACAGTTTTAGATAGTAGGAGACGCCTAGCCTGCTCTGCCTCTGCTAGCTTATTTCTGGCTTCTTCCATCTCTTCTTTGGCTTGGGTGAAGAGAGCATCTGATTGCTCTTTTCGCTTCTTCAGGAACTCAGCTACATTCTCAAGGGCTGCTGCATGCTTTCTTTCAGCCTTTATTAGAACCACGAGGACACGAACAGCTGATGACTCCACCTGGCTTGTGTGTAATCCAGCATCATCTGGGAATTTGCACCTTGTGTCTAATCTAGCATCATTAGGGAACTGGCACCTTGTGTGTAATCCAGCCTCATTTTGGAAACATGATCTCAAGGTTGACCATACTTCCCTCCTCGCAGGAACTGCATCCTGACATGAAGTTACTTCTTTTTTAGATCAATACTCAGAGCAACCCAGATCCATTTAGTAGAAGCCAGATAAACAGAACTCGGAGAAGTGAATCCAAAAGGAAAAAATTATAAAAACAGACTGCAAGGTGAGAACACTCACTTCCTACATCAAGCTAAAAATGAAAGCATTAGGACAATTAAGACTCTTCTTATTACACATCTAAGAACACGGGGCTTAAGAGAAACAGAAACTACAACATATACACATCGAAGAACACGAGGCTAAACGAAAGCAATTGAAAGGGTGTTACTTACCAAAGCTCATTTTACAGGTTCGGTGCAGCTCCTATTTAACTTTCCATGCTCCTTGAAGATGTCCCCAATATCCCGTGTTTGGTCTTCATTGCTCCTCTGCATGTTCGCACTCGTGGCTTAAAAATCTCAACATGGAAAGAAAAATATACTACTAGTAATACTCGCACATCTTGTGGGCAACATTAAAGCACTCGTCTGCCATGTTAGAGCATCTCCAACAGAATTGCAACGCGCAGCGCTTTAAAAAAGCGTTTACAGTGCTGAGATCAAGAAGTAGAGATAGAGAGTACAAACTCGAGAGTAGAGGATAGTTCTCAACATAGATAGATAAAAAATAGATAATTCAACTACTCCTCCTCGGTGATGTCCTCCTCCGACGTCTGATTGTAGGCGTGAAGATACCGATCGTCGTCAGATTCCCAGGGCGACACTACTCCTAGCCTCATGTTGAATTGAGCGTCCGCTTTTCGCCTACGCTTGTCCTCGCGATAGGCGGATCAATCCGCCCTCCTCTTATCCCTCTCCGCCCTCCTTTGCGCGTAGAACTCGCGCTTGTTGATGATGTCCTGTGGGAAGCGTTGGCGCCACAGCGCCATGGCTTCCTCGTCCATCTCGGCGATGCCGAGACGGTGCTCCCGTCTCCGGTGGCCGCGACGATCCTCGTCGGTGATAAGCCGCGGCAGAGGCGCGAGCTCCTATGCCTGCTCCTGTGTCGGCACGTTGGGGAAGTTCAATGTTCTATGAGGCCACTGGAGGTTCCATGCCGCCACGTCGTATGCGCAGGCGGCCTCGTTGGCGGTGTCTAAATTGCCGAGGCCGGGGCGCATCCCGTGGAACCGGAGCTCGGCATAGAAGCCGTCGGAGGGGCGCGCGCGGACGCCGCGGTATCCCCAAGTTTCCCGACAACGCGGCGGCATGGTGGCGGTGCGGTGGCGAGGTGAGAAAGAGCGGGACAGAGCGGTGGCAAGGCACAGAGCGATGGGAGGGCGTTGGATTTTATAAAGTGCATCGGACGCCGCGTGCCAAAACTAGCGCACGCTCGGCTGCTTTTTCCCGCGCGCGTGCCATCCTTTCCCGACGTCTGTGCTATCTCTACTCTCTTCTCTACTATTATACTTATTTCATATTTCATATTTATATTTATCTCTACTTCTCTACTGTCTACTTTTTTTCTCTATACTTAATTTCTTATCTTATAAAAAACAGAGTTGGTGATGATGGTGTGCCTGCCATCCTGCAATATAGGTCGTCTGATTTATATCTGACAGATAGGAAGGAAACAATGGGAATTTTGCAAAAAGGTACCCACACCCCTCTCCAGATTTGCAAATAAGGCCTTCCCTCGTTCATCCTTTTCTCCCACAAGATAAACTACTCATACAAATGCATCTTGATGCGTGCAACGCATGGGCATCTTGCTAGTTCTAGATAACTTTCCATCATTTGCCACACTACTGGTTGCAGATGAAAAACCTACCCAAGCACAGCGCGATACAGGAGCGACGCACAATTACAAGCTAATATTATGTTGGACAATGGAGGCTATAACCAATTACTTTTACGGGAACAATAGCACCTAGGAAATTTGAAGGGTAGGTATGAACAAAATTGAAACTGCACATGTACTGCTAAGTGATTCAATACACACATTACCAATCGAGGAGGAGAACGATGGTCGCAGCGGCCTCTGTGAGTCATCGTCGGCAACAGGAGTCAGTTCATTGTCCATGACGGTGGTGCTTCTGCGCTTGGAGTCGGCTTCCGGGAAGCAGATCCGAGACCGTGGAAGAGGCTCTGTGTACGACGATGACGGTGGACCGGCTCCAGTGCGGCATACGAGGTCGTCGGTGAGGCAGATGCGCTGCGGTGTACGAGTGCACCGATTTAGAAGGGGAGGAGCACGAAGGCTGCGGTTCCGTGGAGAAGTCTATTTTGCGGTGGGGATAGAAAATTAGGAGTATTCAGGTGTACTACTCTGGGTGCCGGGGTGGGGTTGGCTGGGTAGGGTGAACCTAAAGTTACGAAAACAGCCCCCTACCAAGCGTCATCAATAGGCATGTTCCGAAGGCTATGATGGTAACTTCCCACTGCTCGAATCAGGGTCGCGGGAGATTTTCCCATCGACCTCAAGTTTTTGTGACACTGAACTCCTCGTGTGGCGTGTTGGGTGGTTCGGCTAAGCAACTGGCGAGTAGTACTAGTAAACTCTGTATATTAGTTTTGATCAAAGTCAAACTTCCTAAAGTTTGACCAAGTTTATAGAAAAATATAAACATTTACCATAACAAATATGTATGATGTGAAAGTACATTCAATAATGAATCTAATGGTATTTATTTGTTATTGTATATGTTAATATTTTTTGTTATAAACTTTCTGAGAGTTTACAAAACTTGACTTTGACCAATGCTAATACGCGGACTTAAATAAAAACGAAGGGAGTACACAGTTGTTTTCTTATTTTGTAGTGAACTAATCATTTGTTGAAATTGTGAAATAAATATGTTAGGCTACTGACTTCGAATGTAATGGTCTATACAATTAAATAGTTACAATCATTGTCGAATTCCAAGATGTATACGAGGTCTATAGTACTTCACAACATAGTCAAACTAACATAATCCTAGTCAAATGAGAATCTAAATGCATTTCATAGTTATTACTTTGTAGGATGCAACAAAACCAACCATAACTCTACATCAGCCATTATTAAAGCAACATTTTGAACATATCCCAATGTGTGAATGAAACGTGCAGAGAGAGCTTGCGAAGATGGAGCAGATAGGGAGGGAAAGATTGTATGTATGTGGATGAGAGAGTAGGAGACAAACCTAATGAGACAGAGAGAGAGATAGATAGATAGAGAGAGAGAGAAAGAGGAAGAAGTTAGGTTCTGTGAGAAAGATGGAGACATGTAATATACGTGAGATGTGTGTGCATCCGGATTCTGTACACGTGGAAGGAGAAGAGACAACATGTTTGATGAGAGAGCTGGAAAAACATGGACGAGAGGGGAAGGATCTCATGGGTCAAGGGATTGATAATTTTGTGCGGGGGAGAGAGGGATTGGTAATTTTGTGCGAGAGAGAGAGGGTGGGGGGGTCAGTCAGCCGTCGTCAGATCATCCTGGTTCCAAATGGCCCTACATACTCTAGCGCAGTGTGGTCACCGTCTTCGATCTCCTCGGTGCCCTCTTTGAAGATTGAGGTGTTGTGCATGCTAAGGTGCAGAGAAGCACAAGCGAGAGTGGTCGTCATATAACCTTGGATGGGGATGAATTGTGTGCTCGGGGGAGGGGGGTGTGTGTGTTGTGCTGTGTGTGTGTGTGTGTGTGTGTGTGTCAGATATTGAGAGAAAACAAACCTAAGGAGAGAAATGTGTGTGTGTATGTGACGGAAAGGTACATGCTAAACAGGGTATTCACGAAGAGATTGTGCGGGCCTTGAGGTGGGCAGGGGCCGGGTGAGGCTGTCAAAATGTGCGCTTTGATGCATGTGTTACATGCGAAAGTGTGAGGGACGGACGAATCGAGAGAGATGGTTGTTGTCTTACGGATGCTCCTCTCTCTCTCACACACACACACACAAGTAAAACAGAAGACCGCTCTCTCATGTATACACAACGTATCGGCATCTGTCTATGTCTCACTCATGCATGATCATTTGTGCACATTCACACCTCTATATGTCTCTATCACACACACACACCATCTCCACATTGCCCTTCCGCCACAACACACATATGGACACATACACACGTTCTCTCTCAGTCACACACAAAATCAGTATTAAAAAAACTAGGGCGCACCTAAAACGTTCAAATCCAAATAAACACGAGCTGGAGCTAAATTCAAATATATGGAAATATTGTTGCGTCAAGAAATTTTTCAGGGAAAAAAGTTGAGTAATATTTGGGGATTGTTTTCACACACACAAAAAGGTTCGGTGGATGTCCTTCGAGCGCGACACGGTGACGCACCGTTCGATCGACCGCGCGGCCGCGGTTCACGCGCTTGCACAGGATTCCGTATCGTGGCTGGGGTAAGTAATAAAAGCGCTGCATAAGTCTAATGTTTACGTGTACTAGTACGGTTTTCTTTTAAGTTTGACCAACCCTATATAAAAGTAAACTAAGATCCCATACGCGCACTCATCAATCTACCGCCGCCGCTATTGCGCATGCCGGCGCCCGCCTGCTCCGGCCAACAATTTCTCGCCCATCACCGTTGTGTTGCTGCCATCCCTGGGCCATGAAGCCGAAGGCTCGTCCGCTCACATCGTCTACAGTCCCTCCTCGCGATGCCGCCGTGCTGCCAAGCACGCGAGCAGCTGGTGGAGCCGCGTCTATGCACATATCATACGCAGAGGAGGATGTCCGCGTGCTCCAGCACGCCGGCGAGGAGGAACTAGCGTGTCATTGTTGTCTCCGCCCGCGTGGAGGAGGCGCGCATGGTGGATGTCGCGGCGGAAGCCGGTCGCGCACGCGTCGAGCCTGCAAACCGGGTGCGGATGCAGAATCCACCTTCGAGACCTTGAATGCCACGTGGATCCTGCAATCTGAAGGAGCAATTTGGGTCAGTCGACTCTTGTGATCCATTTGATGCAACATGGATGGCTAGAAGGGCTTCTTCAACCTCCAAAATTGGTGCACAGTTCATCTTCTCAGCCCGCCACACGCCTAACCGCCTGCCGCCGCTGCCCCGCCCTCAACTTAACTGCCTGCCACCACCATGCTCCCCCCACCCCCACCATCTGTTTAACCCTGGGCACGATCCATTTTTTTCCAGCGAACTTCCACACCCAACACTCATAAGATAGATCATGGGCACCCTGCCACCCTAAATATAGATACTGTGGTAGCTTATCTGTTGTCTTCTTCCTTCGCTCCGTCAAACTTCTTTCACAAATCGACTGACTCAAATTATACTACTAGTACGAACGTATTAAGTATAGTAGGAACATGAAGATACGAGCAGTAGTACCAACTGCAAGAAGAACAGTAGTAAGACATAGTACTAGTACTATTGTACATACTAAAGAGTTCAAATAACGAGAAAGAACATAAACATAGTTCTGCTGGGGCCTCAGCACAACACACCCTTGAAAATAAACTAAGCAACTAGTCCACTTGACACTGCAGTAGAACTAGCATGAGCGACGGCACTGCCACCTACTCGGAGTCCGAGTCCACGTCCTCGACTTCGTCCTCGTCCCTCTTCCTCTTCGTCTTCGCTGACGCTTCTTTGCTTGAACCGGACACTGGGCGCTGCTTCTTCATCCAACCCTTGTAGATATTTAAACAAAGGTAGGCATCCATTGCTGCGAACAGGATGTGATCTTCATCTAATGTCTTCGACTCCCATGCATGATGAAACTCGTGGTGAGGTTTCTTCAGTTTAGCGTACGAAGGATCAATCATGGTTGCTGCCAGGGTCAAATTGAAGGCTGAGACTAGGACATCAAGCTTGCCTTTTGGAGATCGAAGGGCTGGCCTACAACGAGGCCTACCCGACCCAGGACATCCCTGTCGTTCCTAAAGTCTATAGTAACGAATCTCACTCTTTCGGCCTTGAGGAAGTTCTTAAAATCCTGGCACTCAACTTCGGCATGGCATATGTGGTAGACCAAGCACACGTTATGTACACAAACCTGGATCATGGCGGGCGTCTTCCTCTCTGCCTCCTTTAGATTCTTCTCTCTTTCCAGGATTGTGGTGTACTCAACATCTACACCAGCGACCCACTCATCTGTTGAATTGTTGAACATGCGTAGGAAGTGAGCAAGGCATGCTTTCACCGTCGCGGATCCACGTGTGTAGATGACGATGAACTCATCGCCGGTGATGGCTCTAACCTGGTACTTAGCAGCGACCATGGAGCTTTGGGAGGCCATGGATTTTGGAGGAGGGTTAGAATGAAGTTGAACTGGTGTAATGTGAAAGGACGGGACGACTGGGAGCGAACTATTGTAAGGTACTGTACTAGTAGAAGACGGGACGAGTAGGCCGTGTGAACAGCGTGGGGTTGCTGGCTTGCCCGATGGATAAACGGCTGCAAGCCCCAAAAGAGTTCTCGAGAACTATGCGGGACCCACTAGATGTCATGTCTACTAGACCCATATCGTAGGCCTGACGGTATAGCTTCTGCCTGTTCGCACGCCATGCCGGTGCGTGGATGTAACTTCACTTAATTCCGTCAACCGTCGCGCCTCCCACGACCTTCGCCTCCCTCGCGCGGTCGCGCCCTTTGAGACTTTGACCGGATATAAATGAGCAATTATTTTTGCCTACTCTGCATGCATGATACTCCCTCTGGTCCTTTTTACTTTTGTCAACCGTTTGCAAAGTGTTTGACCAAATTTATACTAAAAATACCAATATCTACAATACTGATTATAATGAGTATAAGAACTACATTTTATAATGAGTATAAAAATATTGATTTGACATTGTGAATGTTGATACATTTTTCTATAAGTTTGGTCAAAGTAGAGGTATACATTGACTTCAAACAAAACTTAAATGCACAATGCAGACTAGTTCCTCCGTCCAGGTGCGTGCCATGTCCTATCTTGTCATCACAACAAGGTTAGCTATTATAGTACTACTACCTCCCTTCTAGTTTAAAGGGCTCGATCAAAAATTTCACCTACTCTTAGCAAGGTAAAGGCGGTGGAATAGTTTTTGTAGTCTGCAAAACTACTCAGCTAATGTTGTCATTCTTCACAAAAAAATGTGTTTACTAATGCATGCATGAACACTAGTTACTCTAACCCCCCTATCTTCTTTAATTCTTTGCCACATCGGCATGTTTGCTATTCCCGTGTGCATGATACCAGCTAAGATACCACCATTATGGCCAGCCTTAATCATTGCATGCAATAATTTAGTGCACCTTGAAATATGAACATGTGTGGGGCGTGTATGTTTTTAATGACTTGAGACTATACCTAGCCCCGCATGCAAGATGACTTATGATGCACCATTTCCCATACCTGCAGGAAGCCCGTTCGTCTCCAAATCTTTTCCTCTCCATGTGTGGAAATAATAATATGCCTGCCAGACTCTCCTTCTCCCTCTGGCAGTCCCACCACTCCACCCCGTGTGGAAAAAATCTCCATGCATGACTCTCCTCCCCCCACGCTCGTCCAATCCGTTGTGACCAGCACTATTTCCACCCCTTCCCTCCCCCGTAATTTACTCCAACAAATATGCCCACGTAGCTGTTACGTTAATCACGCAACATATCTTCCGGAACGCTGCTTCAGTTACTTAACTGCAGGTGCATTGGGTCACTGACATATGGGCCCAAGAGGGGTCTGGCCCACATGTCAGTGACGCAACTGGACCTGCAGTTAAGTCAGTGCAGCTCAGTCCATATCTTACGTAGGTGTGCCATTCCTCGCTATAAATACTGTGCCTCCCATGGCATTCGGAAGAACGCTCACGTTCATCGCTATCTCCTCTCCCTCCCTCTCACGTCGACCACCATGGCATCGCCCGTCCCAAGCCCTAGGCACCCCTTGCTGCACCGCCCGGACGGTCAGGCATCGCTGTTCCGTTCCTTGCCTCCACTAGTCGAGGAGGAAGCGTCGACATTCCACTCCCTGCCGCGACGCGTCGAGGTGGACGCGTTGGTGTTCCCAATCTCGCCAGCACGCGCGTCGGAGGACGCGGCGGCTCCCTGCTATGAGGAGAACACCGCACCGCCCGCCGAGCCCCCCCCAGCCTTGAGGAGCTTTGGAAAGAAATGGATGTCACCATATGGGAGGCTTTGCCGCTGGCAGAGCACGCCAAAATAGAGGCGGGGAAGAAGGCCGAGGAAGAGAAGCGCGCCACGGGGCAAGCTGCCTGGCAGGTCTATGCCGCGTCCGAGTGAGTCAGCCAATTGGCTCTTTGGCAGAAGGCTCGTGCAAGGGCCATGAGGGTGGCAGAGGACGCCCGTCCCAAAGCCCTGAGTGCAGTCGGGCCCAAGCGCCTCATCTACGCTTGGCGGTACGTGGACCGGGTGCACGCTTCCAGCGAGGAGGAGTACCTGCTGGCGCCGGATCACCACACCAGTGAGATTGCGCTCGCACGTCGGCAAGCCGCCAATCACCACCTCGTGAGTTGCGAGGCTGAGGAAGAGGTGTTGTGTCGGTGCGCTGGGAAACGGCCGCGCACCAGGGCACTCGTGGCGCGCCGCAAGTGCTCCTGCGAGCGTCGTGGCTTTTAGTAGGAGTATAATTTAGTTTCGTAAGGTGATCTCATTAGTTTTGGGGCGCAAATGATAAATCCCGAACGTTCGGGAATTATTAGCATCCTTGCTACGTCTTGAACTTGCGTTGGTTTTACTTGAAGAGGAAAGGGTGATGCAGCAATAGTAGCGTCAGTATTTCCCTCAGTTTGTGAGAACCAAGGTATCAATCCAGTAGGAGGCTCCTCACAAGTCCCACGCACCTACACAAACAAACAAGAACTCGCAACCAACACAATAAAGGGGTTGTCAATCCCTTCACGGCCACTTGCGAAAGAGAGATCTGATAGAGATAATATGATAAGCTAATATTTTTGGTATTTTTATGCTATAGATTGGAAAAGTAAAGATGCAAATAAAAGTAAATAGCAAGCTTATATGATAAGAGATAGACCCGGGGGCCATAGGTTTCACTAGTGGCTTCTCTCAAGATAGCATAATTATTACGGTGGGTGAACAAATTACTGTCGAGCAATTGATAGAAAAGCGAATAATTATGAGATTATATCTAGGCATGATCATGTATATAGGCATCACGTCCGTGACATGTAGACAAACTCCTGCCTGCATCTACTACTATTACTCCACACATCGACCGCTATCCAGCATGCATCTAGAGTATTAAGTTCATAAAGAACAGAGTAACGCATTAAGAAAGATGACATGATGTAGAGGGATAAACTCATGCAATATGATATAAACCCCATCTTTTTATCCTCGATGGCAACAATACAATACGTGCCTTGCTGCCCCTGTTGTCACTAGGAAATGACACCACAAGATTGAACCAAAAGCTAAGCACTTCTCCCATTGCAAGAAAGATCAATCTAGTAAGCCAAACCAAACTGATAATTCGAAGAGACTTGCAAAGATAACTTAATCACACATAAAAGAATTCAGAGGAGATTCAAATATTTCTCATAGATAAACTTGATCATAAACCCACAATTCATCGGATCTCGACAAACACACCGCAAAAAGAGTTACATCGAATAGATCTCCAAGAAGATCAAGGAGAACTTTGTATTGAGATCCAAAGAGAGAGAAGAAGCCATCTAGCTAATAACTATGGACCCAAAGGTCTGTGGTAAACTACTCACAACTCATCGGAGAGGCTATAGTGTTGATTTAGAAGCCCTCCATGGTCGATTCCCCCTTCGGCGGAGCGCCGACGAAGGCTCCAAGACGGGATCTCGCAGATACAGAAGGTTATGGTGGTGGAAATAGTTTTTCCTCGTCTCCCCTGATGTTTCCGGGGTACGTGGGTATATATAAGAGGAATAAGTACGTCGGTGGACGCCCGAGGGGCCCACGAGATAGGGGGGCGCACCGTCCATCCTCGTGGCTTCCTCGATTGCTTCTTGACTTGCACTCCAAGTCCACTGGATCACGTTCGTTCCAAAAATCACGCTCGCGAAGGTTTCATTCCGTTTGGACTCCATTTGATATTCCTTTTCTTCGAAATACTGAAATAGGCAAAAAAACAGCAATACGGGCTGGGCCTCCGGTTAGTAGGTTAGTCCCAAAAATGATATAAAAGTGTAAAGTAAAGCCCATAAACATCCAAAACGGGTAATATAATTGCATGGAACAATCAAAAATTATAGATACATTGGAGACGTATCAAGCATCCCCAAGCTTAATTCCTGCTCGTCCTCGAGTAGGTAAATGATAAAAACAGAATTTTTGATGTGGAATGCTACCTAGCATAATTCTCAATGTAATTTTCTTTATTGTGGAATGAATGTTTAGATCCAATTGATTCAAAAGAAAAGGTCATATTGACATAAGAAATAGTAATACTTCAAGCATACTAATCAAAGTAATCATGTCTTCTCAAAATAACATGGCTAAAGAAAGTTCATCCCTACAAAATCATATAGTTAGGTCATGCTTCATTTTCATCACACAAAAATGCTCCCATCTTGCACACCCCCGATGACAAGCCAAGCAATTGTTTCGTACTTAAATAATCTCAAAAGTTTTCAACTTTCACGCAATACATGAGCGTGAGCCATGCATATAGCACTATGGGTGGAATAGAATATGATGATGGAGATTGTGTGGAGAAGACAAAAAAAGTCTCATATTGACGAGGATAATCAACGGGCTATGGAGATGCCCATCAATTGATGTCAATATGAGGAGTAGGGATTGCCATGCAACGGATGCACTAGAGCTATAAATGTATGAAAGCTCAACAAAAGAACTAAGTGGGTGTGCATCCAACTTGCTTGCTCACGAAGACCTAGGGCATTTGAGGAATCCCATCGTAGGAATATACAAGCCAAGTTCTATAATGAAAAATTCCCACTAGTAAATGAAAGTGATAACATAAAAGACTTTCTATATGAAGAACATGGTGCTACTTTGAATCACAAGTGTGGAAAAGGATAGTAACATTGCCCCCTTTTTTGGGCCTTTCTTTTTTTTCTTTTTGCCCTTTCTTTTTTTTGGCCTTTCCTTTTTTTGGCCTTTCTTTTTTTTCATGTTTTTTCTTTGGGGACAATGCTCTAATAATGATAATCATCACACTTCTATTTATTTACAACTCATGAATTACAACTCAAAACTAGAACAAGATATGACTCTATATGAATGCCTCCAACGGTGTACCGGGATGGGCAATGAATCAAGAGTGACATGTATGAAAAATTATGCATGGTGGCTTTGCCACAAATACGATGTCAACTACATGATCATGCAAGGCAATATGACAATAATGATGTGTGTCATAAAAAACAGAACGGAACAGTGGAAAGTTGCATGGCAATATCTCTCGGAATGGCTATGGAAATGCCATAATCGGTAGGTATGGTGGCTGTTTTGAGGAAGATATAAGGAGGTTTATGTGTAATAGAGCGTATCGTATCATGGGGTTTGGATGCACCGGCGAAATTTGCACCAACTCTCAAGGTGAGAAAGGGCAATTCACAGTACCGAAGAGGTTAGCAATGATGGAAGGGTAAGAGTGCGTATAATCCATGGACTCAACATTGGTCAAAAAAGAACTCATATACTTATTGCAAAAATCTACAAGTCATCAAAAACCAAGCACTACGCGCATGCTCCTAGGGGGATAGATTGGTAGGAAAAGACCATCGCTCGTCCCCGACCGCCACTCATAAGGATGCACAATCTAAGAACACCTCATGTTTCAAATTTGTTACACAACTTTCACCATACGTGTATGCTATGGGACTTGCCAACTTCAACACAAGCATTCTTTAAATTCACAATCACCCAACTAGCATGACTCTAATATTACTAGCTACCTCCATATCTCAAAATAATTATCAAGTATCAAATTGATCATAGCATCCAATTCACTTCCTATGATAGTTTTTATTATACCCAACTTGGATGCCCATCATTCTAGGACCAATTTTATAACCATAGCAAATACCATGCTGTTCTAAAAGACTCTCAAAATGATATAAGTGAAGCATGAGAGATTAACAATTTCTACAAAATTAAGCCACCGCCGTGCTCTAAAGGATATAACTGAAGCACTAGAGCAAAAACGATCTAGCTCAAAAGATGTAAGTGAAGCACATAGAGTATTCTAATAAATTCCAAACAAGTGGGTTTCTACCAAAAGGTGTGTACAGAAAGGATGATTGTGGTAAACTAAAAAGCAAAGACTAATATCATACAATACGCTCCAAGCAAAACACATATCATGTGGCGAATAAAAATATAGCTCCAAGTAAAGTTACCGATAAACAAAGACGAAAGAGGGGATGCCTTCCGGGGGCATCCCCAAGCTTAGGCTTTTGGATATTATTGAATATCTTGGGGTGCCATGGGCATCCCCAAGCTTAGGCTCTTGCCACTCCTAATTCCATAGTCCATCAAATCTTTATCCAAAACTTGAAAACTTCACAACACAAAACTCAACAGGAAATCTCATAAGCTCCGTTAGTGAAAGAAAGAAAAACCACCACATAAGGTACTGTAATGAACTCATTCTTTATTTATATTGGTGTTAACCCTACTGTATTACCAGTTCTCTATGGTTCATACCACTTAATACTAGCCATAGATGCATCAAAATAAGCAAACAACACATGAAAGGCAGAATCTGTCAAAAACAGAACAGTCTGTAGCAATCTGTAACTCTCGAATACTTATAGAACTCTAAAAATCCTACCAAAATAGGAAGTCCTGGGTAATTTTTCTATTGATCTACAGAAAAAAGAATCAATGCAAAATCACGTTTCTGTGATTTATTGAAATTTTTCTCTTGAGCACAAAGTTTCTGTTTTTCAGCAGAATCAAATTAACTATCACCATAGGTTATCCTATAGGTTCTACTTGGCACAAACACTAAATAAAACATGAAAACACATCTAAAAAGAAGGTAGATGATAAATTTATTACTAAGCAAAAACAAAAACAAAAAACACAAATAAAATTGGGTTGCCTCCCAACTAGCGCTATCATTTAACGCCCCTAGCTAGGCATAAAAGCGAGGATAGATCTAAGTAGTGCCATCTTTGGCACTTAATTCATAAGTAGCTCGCATGATATATTCATAAGGTAATTTAAATTTCTTTATTGTAAAGTGCTCCATGCCTTTCCTTAATCGAAATTGGAATCTAATATTCCCTTCCTTCATATCAATAATTGCACCAATCGTTCTAAGGAAAGGTCTACCAAGAATAATAGGACATGAAAGATTGCACTTAGCACGCAATCTAGCGGTTCTTTCTTTGCACCCATCAATGGAAATTCTCATAGCTTTGATAGAATCATTGATATCATGCTTAGGAGGAGTAGATCTAAGTTTTAAAGAATCAACATCAAGCGAAAGTCTATCAACGTTCCTAGCCAAATCATCAACTTTAAGCAATTTTTCTTCAAGCAAGGCATTAAAATTCTTTTGAGAGATCATAAATTGTTTCACACTATTCTCAAAATTAGAGGGCATCTTATTAAAATTACCATAAGAATTATTGTAGGAATTTCCATAATTATTAGAGGAATTACTAGGGAACGGTCTAGGATTAAAGTTTCCTCTATAAGCATTGTTGCCAAAATTATTCCTACCAACAAAGTTCACATCCATAGGTTCATTATTATTCTCAATCAAGGTAGATAAAGGCATATCATTGGGATCAATAGAAGAACTCTTAGTAGCAAACAATATCATAAGTTCATCCATCTTTCCACTCAAAATATTAATTTCTTCTATAGCATCCACCTTTTTATTAGTAGATCTTTCGGTGTGCCATTGAGAATAATTAGCCATAATATTATCAAGGAGTTTTGTAGCTTCTCCTAAGGTGATTTTCATAAAAGTGCCTCCTGCGGCCGAATCTAAAAGATTTCTAGAAGCATAATTCAATCTGGCATAAAATTTTTGTATGATCATCCATAAATTCAAACCGTGAGTAGGGCAATTGTGAATCATCAATTTCATTCTTTCCCAAGATTAGGCAACATGCTCATGATCAGGTTGTTTAAAATTCATAATATCGTTCCTAAGAGAGATGATCTTAGCGGGAGGAAAATACTTAGAGATAAAAGCATATTTGCACTTATTCCATGAATGAATACTATTCTTAGGCAAAGACGAAATCCAAACTTTAGCACGATCTCTAAGTGAAAATGGAAATAATTTCAATTTGACAATATCATTATCCATATCTTTTTTCTTTTGCATCTCACACAAATCAACAAAGTTGTTTAGATGGGTAGCGGCATCTTCACTAGGAAGGCCGGAGAATTGATCTTTCATAACAAGATTCAGCAAAGCAGCATTGATTTCACAAGACTCAACATCATTAAGAGGAGCAATCGGAGTACTATGGAAATCATTATTATTGGTATTGGAGAAATCACACAATTTGGTATTATCTTGCGCCATCGCGACAAGTAATCCAACACACAAGCAAACAGAAAAGCAAGCGAAAGAGAGAGGAGATTGGGAAAGAGAGGGTGAATAAAACGGCAAAGGTGAAGTGGGGGAGAGGAAAACGAGAGGCAAATGGCAAATAATGTAAATGTGAGGGAGATGAGTTTGTGATGGGTACTTGGTATGTCTTGACTTGGCGAAGACCTCCCCGGCAACGGTGCCAGAAATCCGTCTTGCTACATCTTGAGCTTGCGTTGGTTTTCCTTGAAGAGGAAAGGGTGATGCAGCAATAGTAGCGTAAGTATTTCCCTCAGTTTTTGAGAACCAAGGTATCAATCCAGTAGGAGGCTCCTCACAAGTCCCACACACCTAACAAACAAACAAGAACTTGCAACCAACGCAATAAAGGGGTTGTCAATCCCTTCACGGCCAGTTGCGAAAGTGAGATCTGATAGAGATAATATGATAAGATAAATATTTTTGGTATTTTAATGATATAGATTGGAAAAGTAAAGATGCAAATAAAAGTAAACAGCAAGCTTATATGATAAGAGATAGACCCGGATGCCATAGGTTTCACTAGTGGCTTCTCTCAAGATAGCATAAGTCTTACGGTGGGTGAACAAATTACTGTCGAGCAATTGATAGAAAAGCGAATAATTATGAGATTATCTAGGAATGATCATGTATATAGGCATCACGTCTGTGACAAGTAGACCGACTCCTGCCTGCATCTACTACTATTACTCCACACATCGACCGCTATCCAGCATGCATCTAGAGTATTAAGTTCATAAAGAACAGAGTAACGCATTAAAAAAGATAACATGATGTAGAGGGATAAACTCATGCGATATGATATAAACCCCATCTTTTTATCCTCGATGGCAACAATATAATATGTGCCTTGATGCCCCTGCTATCACTGGGAAAGGACACCGCAAGATTGAACCCAAAGCTAAGCACTTCTCCCATTGCAAGAAAGATCAATCTAGTAGGCCAAACCAAACTGATACTTCGAAGAGACTTGCAAAGATAACTTAATCACACATAAAAGAATTCAGAGGAGATTCAAATATTTCTCATAGATAAACTTGATCATAAACCCACAATTCATCGGATCTCGACAAACACACCGCAAAAAGAGTTACATCGAATAGATCTCCAAGAAGATCAAGGAGAACTTTGTATTGAGATCGAAAGAGAGAGAAGAAGCCATCTAGCTAATAACTAAGGACCCAAAGATCTGTGGTAAACTACTCACAACTCATCGGAGAGGCTATGGTGTTGATGTAGAAGCCCTTCGTGGTCGATTCCCAATCCGACGGAGCACCGGCAAAGGCTCCAAGATGGGATCTCGCGGATACAAAAGGTTACGGTGGTGGAAATAGTTTTTTGTCGTCTCCCTGATGTTTTCGGGGTACGTGGCTATATATATGAGGAAGAAGTACGTTGGTGGACGCCCGAGGGGCCCACGAGATAGGGGCACGCCTAGTAGGGGGCGTGCCCTCCTCCCTCATGGCTTCCTTGATTGCTTCTTGACTTGCACTCCAAGTTCTCTGGATCACGTTCGTTCCAAAAATCACGCTCCTGAATGTTTCATTCCGTTTGGACTCCGTTTGATATTCCTTTTCTTCGAAATACTGAAATAGGCAAAAAAAATAGCAATACGGGCTGGGCCTCCGGTTAGTAGGTTAGTCCCAAAAATAATATAAAAGTGTAAAGTAAAGCCCATATAAACATCCAAAACGGGTAATATAATAGCATGGAACAATCAAAAATTATAGATACATTGGAGACGTATTAGTCCTTAATTAAGTATGTAAGTGGGAAAGTTTGGAAACCTTGTGTCTCCGTACACATTTTGTAAGTAGGTGCAAATAGCACAAACTTTACTACTATATACTATCGCACTACACGTCTCTCTATATATATGCTTGCAGACTGTGCTACTCCCTCCGTTTAGGTGAATAAGTCATCTTTGGTTGTGCACCGTGACCAAGAAGGAGGGACGACTTTATACACCTAGACGGAGGGAGTACTACTATTACTTATGTATGTGCAAATGCACATTTTAACATTATGATGCGGTTTTTTGTAAAAGTAGAAAAATAACACTAGTCAAGCTTGTGAAATGATTCAATGCAAAACAAATGCAAAAATGCTCGTTTGATTGTTTACTTTTAGCTTCCTTCTCTGTGGTTATTTCTTTGTCGTACTTTGTACGGAGTATCTCACTGGTCGGAAAGGCATGCAAATTCCAAAACCGCTTCCTACACCCTGTATCGATTTATTTGCCTAAAAAGTTGTGTCGTGCAATTGGAATTCCAACTTGAGTACTAGTACTACTAGTAGGAGTACCAGGGGCCAGTTCTTTTAGGCTTCTAGATTAGTAGTAATCCCATTACTACTAGCTCCGTCTTGGTTTATTGGTCCCCATTGTAATCCGTGTCAAATTTTGATCATAAATTTAACTAATGAAATGTTTGTGCATGTCACATGCACTAACATTTTATTAGTTAAATCTTTAGTCAAAATTTACCACAAATTACAATGGTGATGAATAAACTAGTATGGAGTACTAGTAGTAGTTTAGAAGCCCAAATAAATGAGTGAGGCGCCTTAATGTTACTCTCCACTGTGACTAGTCTTAGGCCTTCCACTATGTAGGCCAAAAGAGGTGCCAAATCTACTTTTACATTATTTGGCACTGGTGCCCTCCATAGCTCATGTGGTTCCATAAAAAGTTTTCTGGGAACCAGAGCAAGTTCGTGCTCCGATGCCCCATTCGAGTATTGCAATAGAATATACTACCATCTGTATGTGCTGCTCCGATGCCCCATTTTTCTGAAGGTGGACGAGAGGAACTCGCGTGAAGATTGACTAGAGGTTGGCTTGCTTTGATTTTTCTATGTACATATGGGTCCCATCTTTCTAGGGGATACACCCGCACGGTGTGAGGCCGGTGCCAAAGAAATTTACTAGGGCATCGATGCCCAGTCTAATATATTTTAACATGCCGGGCACCGGCTACGTAGTGGAAGGCCTTATGGGAAAAGCTGGGGAAGAGACGGCTTATTTTTTAAGCCGCCAAAAGAACTGGCCCTAGGAGTAGTAGCTAGGGATACTAGGAGTAGTAGCTAGGGGTCAAGTGTGCGAGATGAACCGGAGAAAGTAAATGCATAGCGATGAAATGCAAAAAAGACGGAGGGATGTGATGGTTGCTTGTCCGTTTATTTTACCAATCCTCTTATTACTGGCAGTGGTTGGGTTTTCTGATATGATGGCTTTACTGCCGCGCCATGAGCGGGGTGAGAGTGAGACTCCCGTGCAGCGCCACCCTCTACACTTGTACTACATCGGTCGTGGTTTATTAGCCCCCCCCCCCCATTGAATTTGACTGAAGATTTAACTAACAAAATGTTAGTGCATGTTCAACAAAAACTATATCGTTGGATTCGTATTTGAACATAGTTTTCAATGATATAATTTTAGGTGACATGCATCAGCATTTATCGTACTATATAAATGTTAGTTCAACTTTTGGTTGTACTAACCTATAGTAGTAAGGTGCCCGTGTGTTACACGGAAGAGTGAAATGCATTGATCGGGGAGTTGTTTATTTTGACAAAGGATGTGGGGGTCATCTCATGTGTAACGGGTATCGATAGGTTTCTTCGGATATTATTTCATCTCTAGAGCTCACAAAAATCCGGGTGAAATAGATAAAAAGGTATCTTTTGCAAAAAAAAAGCGTTCAACTGTTCAACATGCATCCAAAACTTGTGAAGAAATAATACTTATTGTGCTTTGCAAGAAATGGTCTTTAAGAATTAGTTTTTGAGTATCAATTGATATACATGTTGGCTACAGATGACATGGCACTTTCTTATAGTCAACAGTTGGCTATACTATTAAGTATTAACCATGCCCTTATACACCTAGACGGAGGGATTAAATCAGGATGACTTGGAAGGGGCAGAGGAGATGTAAGAAATGGTTCATAGTAATTCTTTCACCAGTACTATAGTAAAAGTTCATACAAGGAAGATTCTAGACTAAACCATAAAAGTGCACTTTTATTCATGCGCGATACTCCAATAGAGCAAGATCATGCATGGAAGTCTCCACATGCTTAAACAGCGGATCACATTGAGCGAAGACTAATGATCAACATATAACTTGATAATGCGTATGTCCAGGTGAACCTCCTTGGAGTCCCCGTGCACCGGTTGGGGGGTAAATAAGACCATGGGTTTTCCATGTCCACATCGGTGGGAAGGTCCCAGCTCGGCAGAGTCCAAGTCAGTTTGATGAAGCCGGTGTCGCCGCCCACGTACCTTGGAGGGGTAGTAACAGTGAGCACGCACCCGTACATCGGCCTCGTGTCAGTGTGAGCGTCAGTGGCATCGCCCCTGACGCACACTACAGAGACGGGGCGGCGGCCTGCGCGGGCCTCGCCGGTGCCCATGATCAAGAGGAAGACGTTGCCGTCCTCCTCCGAGACTAGCAGGCGGCAGTGATCCTCTAGCGACACCGGCATGGTGAACGAGTAGCACGTCTTGTACTTGATGTTCTCTGCCAAGGGTCACTAGTGACCGCTGCACACATCCATGAGGTGATGCACGATGCCGCCGGCGAGCCCCAAAACGGCATCGGGCACTCATAGCAGTAGACGAAGGGCTCCTTGGAGGCATCGACCAGGCTGTCCATGAAGCGGGAGTGGCTGTAGGGGACATTGTGCCAGTTGAATATATGAGCAAGTTTTTTACTACGAGATTTAATCCTAATAAACACAAAATAAATCATGACGGCTATAACAGAGATTAAACTAATCATGTGGACTAGCATAGTAGTAGGATACAGAGTAGAAACATGAATTCTACCACGATTTCAAACAGGAAGGACAGAAACACATACGGTGCAATAGGAGCAGCACCGTTGGCGTTGAGGTTGTCTCCCATGTCATTAAGGAAGAGGTTGCCGAGGTCGGGGAAGAAGTCATCGTCGGTGAAGTCGTGGCTGCCAGCAGTCATGAGAGTGCGCTCCCCAAATTTCAACACCACCCGCCCAATGGAGCGCGGGAGGGAGCGGCTGTAGGGGACGTTGCGGCCGCCGACTGGAGCGCGGGAGTAGCACATGAAGCAGTAGATGGTGTCCTTACTAGTACTCCCTAGTCTCTACTCTTATAGAAAACCGAGTTGGTGATGATGGTGTGCCTCCCATCTTGTAATATAGACCGTCCGATCTATATTTGACGGATAGAAAGCCAACTATGACAATTTTACAAAAGATACTTGCACCTCTCTCCACATTTACAGATAAGGCCTTGCCTCGTTCATCCTTATCTCCCACAACCTCGTGCTCCTCCCTAAGTCTCTATCTCTACTCTTATCTCTATTTCTACTACTCTTCTTTGTTTTTTATATCAAATCGAATAGTACTACGCCATCCGCTGCACGCCCGGCTAAACACGCCTCCTCGCCTACATCATCACCAACTGAGTCTTTTATAGGAGTAGGAGTAGAGAAAAAAACCGAGTTGGTGATGATGGTGTGCCGTGCAATGCACGCGCATCTTGCTATTTTTTTGCATATAATTCCAAACACCACGTAGACACGGTCTTTGACCATTTTACAACTATGTTAGTATCATTGTTAGTGGTCAGCCGGTGCAAGTTATAGCCCTGGGTGTTTTAACCTTTTTTTAGTAATGATATCTAGTGATTGTTCGGCATGAGCTCAATCCTGGCGAATCCCACGTAACCGTCAGATTTCCATCCAACGGTGGCCTGTTTTTAAGCCATAGTATTTTATAAAACCGCCACCCTTACACACGTACTGTAACTGCATCGCGGGCGTTTGCAACTTACATCTCTCCCAGCGAATGTTTGCTGGGGATTGGAGTTAGCACCGATGGCGGTTCGTAGTCGTTCCACGATCGGGCATTGAAGTTTGTAACTATTTTAGATTAGAATAAACTACTCCTCCGGTGCTAGTAGTAGAGCAGAGTCCTACTCTACTACTCTACTCAAGCAGTTAGGGCATAGTAGTAGGTACTGTAGGGACTAGGGAGGTACCAGTACTGTGATCACTCAAGCAAGTTGTCTGGCATCGATATGACCCTACGCTGCTGGTATGTGTCTCATAAGTCAAGCGGCGTGCTGTAGTCATCATCAGCTGTCCACTTCCCCCAGCACATATTTGCTTCTCCATCTTTTTCCGCACATAATCTCGTCCAATCTTCCATCCCTGCTAAGGCGCCTCCCCCCTTGTCCGAAACCCAAGCACTAACAATGGCAGAACCGAGCAGCATCCGCCGAAAGAGTGGCTGGAATTCACTCCCCACAGAGGTAATCAAGCTCATTGTTTCGCGTGTGGACAATCTCAGTGCCATGCCGCTCGCCGCGTGCTCGTTGGGGCTGTGCCGTTTACTCAAAGCCCTTAGGCCGGAGCTTTTTAAGCCAGCTCCTTGCTTGCTGATGCCTCCCGATCTTCAGAAACGGCGTGTCACGCAGCATAACGATCATAGGGTGGCGAGCATCAACCCCCTTGACTGCGATCCGATCCCCGTCACCCTCAACTACATTAATGGTATGTACTGGGTCGGCATGAACACGTCATGGATGGTGCTCATCGACGGTCGTGGCAGCTGGATGCTCGTGGAAGTCTACAACCAACGACTGATCCCCCTTCCTTCGATTAACACTGCACTGCTTTGGCACCGCGGCCCAGAATACTCGGAATCTTACAGTAGCCAACATGATGCCAAGTTTGATTTTCTCAAGGTTGTAATCTGCCACGTGCCCACAAGATCTGTGAATTATAAAGACTTCAGGCTAGTTGTGTTCTTCAACCGCGGTCCCGCCTATCTGACAGGTCACTGTGGTAAGTGGATAAATCTGCACGTCCATCGCAGGACCATACATCCTCCATGGTTCTCTGATGCCATTGAACACAAGGGCTTCATTTATGTTGTCGACTCCTTCTATGGATGGATTGGACATATTGCTGGCCTACTCCAGTCATCGCTACAAACAGCTGTTACAGCAGTATGTTACTTTCCTATGATATCATGATGGCTTGCTTATATATATTACTGTCAACATTTACTGAAAAAATATTCATGCTCATAACATGTTGTTCTTAAGATTGACTACATCAAGAGACCTTTTTTATTTGACTCCAACTTGATATGATGTTGTAGGCCGCTTGGTGTCCCTACCCTTCCTAATCCCAGAACCTTTCAAAGAAAAGCGGCATGGCAGTTGCAGGTGGTTCCTGGCTCAATCAGACGACGACGAATGATTGATGATCGTTCCCACGTACCGGACATGTTGTTTCGCGGAATACAATCACAGTCACTGCAAGGTCTTTGAGCAGGATCCCAGCTTCTCTGGGCCTTCAGAAATTTTTGACTGGAGGCTGGTAAGTAGCCTTGGTACACGCTCTCTGTTTGTCGGACTGAATTATTTGATTAACCAGGAGATAACCGACGGCAAGGATCATGATGGCAGCACGGTTTCATTCATCAGGCAAAACTATGTGTACACAGTGTACCATGCGTCTCTGCATGCACCATACCCTGATATGTGCCGCCATGCTCTGCAGCCCAAAGTAGGAGAGAGGGTCGCAAGTATCAGACTTCGACCTCCTGGCTGGAGTTTCCCCCGTCAGGCACCCATCTGGTTCAAGTCGTTAGCCAATCTCCACAGCTTAATAAATAGTAACATCTAACTGAGCCAGTTAGTTGGATGTGTACACTTGGTGTAGTAGGATCTTTATTTAGTTTGATGCATACACTTATTCTTTTTTGGTAGCCCTTTTGTAATAATGGTTGATGTTTGGTTTGGAAGAGAGAGTTGTGTCTTCACTCTTCTGGCCTGCTTACTACTTCTGTTGCACCCCCAGCGATGGTTCCTGTTGCTGCTATTTTCAATGTACAATCAGTAGTATATTCCGTCCGTTGGTTGAATAAATGTGTTGTTAGAACGACAAACACAATGTTTTGGAAGTTGTTGCACAGTTCGATCCTTAGTGCCACGTACCATACGTAGCGCATACTATTTTTCGTACAGAACACATTTTCCACTTGTTGATAACATGCAGCCCATTGATGAAGGCCCAATAGAGGAGCCCATAATTAACTGGAAGGGAGGCTCTCACATGAATCCGGCCCAGGCAGGGGCAGAACTAGACTAAAAATTACCCAGTGTCCACATAGAAAAACACATGCCTACATGTCAAACAATAAATGACCTACACACTAAATGAATGGATTATATTAAGCAAGTGCAAATTGGACCCGGTGCCAGTGACATCGGCTAGCTGTACGTAGCTACGCCCCTCGGCCCAGGTACATGCTCATGGTCCCCTAAACATAAATATGTAAATAAAGAAATAAAGCTAAATGCTCATGCACCAGTTCTTTAAATTCATGATTTAACAGGAGGATATTATTTCCTATGATAGTGTGGTTACATTCAGTCAATATTATTCTTAGGCAAAGATAGCGACCAGTCTTCTTTCTCCCAACATTTTCTTCTTGCAACCAGCGGACCCATGCAAATCGTAGTCAATGTCGTAAATAGTTTCGGTCCATTTTTATTTTTCAATAAGAATGTCTAGCCCAGCAGAGCACATTGGCAACAGCACTTTATCCTCCGCCTTGGTGCGCTCGCCGCGGCGCCGCCGTCCGGCCCTGTCGACATAGTTTGTTTTCAAAATGGTCCCTGTCAACATAGTGAATCGGGAGAGAACTATAGTTGTGAGTATGACAGTACAGACCCACCAGGTCCACTCCCGAACACAAGCAAGCGCCTCTTTTACTACTCAGATGCACCCCTCGTTTTTTACTCTAATCCACCCTGCTGATATCTGGGACCCACATCATTTTCAACATATAGTCATTTAACGACAAAATTGCACAACCTTTTTTGAGTAGTAATACGGAGGAGCAGGCTATAAACTAGGTTGTGCGGTCTCTGTGGCCCGTCTAACAACATGACCAACCCAGCAGTTTTTTCTTTGGGAAAATATGTAGCCCAGTATTTCTTTTTGAACAATACCCAAGCTAGGTCTATTTGTTTTCTCCGACTTACGGTGCTGCAAATCTTTCAAGACGAGGAGGGATGCATTCCGGCATGGCCAAAGAGTATGGTCAGTGTCTGTTAAGAGTAATATCAAAGGGGTTGAAAATTCCAAAAAAATTATAGCAAATGGGATATTAGTTTCTTTTTTTCTTTTTGTTCTTCATTGATATTTTATAGTATTTCATTGGATTTAACATGACATAGTACTAATTTATTTTTAAATTTGATTTAGTATGGCTACTGATCTTTGGATTAAGAATATTTTGTTCCCCAGCAAAAATTTGCGAATTTTCAAAATTTCGCACATATTTAGTTATTTTTTTAACCCTGGTACTAACCAGAAAATGGGCAGCGATTCTAAAAATGGAAAACGGGCTGCAATAAATTCCATATGAATTAGAAAATGAGTAAAAATTATAAAAATAATAGCAAATGGGTTGTACACGCCATAGATTTCGAGGCTGACTTGTTTACGCAAGGCTTTGTCAGTCAACACACGATTCTAGAAGCAGTGACTGTTGGATGTCCATCCAACGGCCGACGTGCTTCTTCAATCTCTGATCTTCCTGCTCCAGCCGCCTAAACTAGCGCTGGCGGGACTGCCTGCTCCCTCCTCTTGTGGCCTGCTATGATGCCGCGCAGGCTTCCCCGGCCCACCCTACTCCCTCCGTTGGCCTGGCCGCACGCAATCAACTACCTCCTATTACGCGAAAAAATGATTCTTCTCACTAACATCTGGGGCGCACCGGTTGCGAGGCTGACCTGTGGGCCTACTAAGTTGACACGTACGCAGGGCTTGTCAACTTAGTCTTTTTTAGGGTCTTGTCAACTTAGTCAACAAACGATTCTAGCAGCAGTAACTGTTGGATTTGAATCGAACGGTCCTGCTGCTTCTTCAATCGCTGCTCTTCTTGCACCAGCCGCCCAAACCAGTGCCGGCAAGACTGCCTGCTCCTGCCTCAAGTGGCCGACTGTGCTTCCGTTGAGGCCTCACCGCCCCGTACTACTCCCACCGCTAGCCAGGCCCTGCGGCGACGGCAGCCTCACACCACAGCCGAACCAGTGAACCCTCGTACTCCACTCCGCGTGGGCATCCACTGCTGCGTCTTCCTTGGCTCCGCGTCTTCCCCGGCTCCGCGTCGTCCTCTTCCTAGGCCTCGCCATCGTCCACCGCCCTGGTGCTCTCGGCGCGGCGTGGTCAACGTGGTCATGGAACGACTTCCATCGGACGTGGACTGTACGTGGAGAGGCTGACAGCTGGGTCCACGGCTGCACACAAGGAAATGTCTCCTTATTACGCGCAAAATAATGATTCCTCCAGCCAACATCTGGGACCCACAAGAAGGGCCTTTGTATTTCGGGAAAAAACATGCCCCCCGCTGATAGGTCGGACCCACCAGCTATATCTTCGCACGCAAGGAAGTGCCTCCTTATTACGCACAAAAAAAATGAATACTCCCCCCACCAGCTGGGACCCAGCATAGTGGGATGCTGACTTGTGGGCCTACTAAGTTGACGGGGACGGAGGGCTTTGTTAACTTAGTCAATATGAACGATTCTAGCTCCAGTTACCATACGATGTTCATCCAACGGCCGTAGTGCTTCTTCAACCTCTGGTCTTCTTGCTCCAGCAGCCCAAAGCAGCGTCGGTCATGTCGCCTGCTCCTGCCTCCCGTGGCCGGCTGTGCTGCCGCGGAGGCCTCACCGCCCCTACTACTCCCACCGCTGGCCAGGCCCTGCGGCGACGGCAGCCTCACACCGCAGCCGAACCAGTGAACCTGTGTACTCCTCTCCGCGCGGGCTTCCACTCCCGTGTCTTCCCCGGCTCCGCGTCGTCCCCTTCCTAAGCCTTGCCGTCGTCCACCACCCTGGTGCTCTGCCGCGGCATGCTCAACATGGTCAAGGAACGACTTCCATCGGACGTGGAATGTACGTGGAGAGGCTGACAGCTGGGTCCACGGCCGCAGCAAGGAAGTGCCTCCTTATTACACGGAAAATAATGATTTCTCCACCTAACAGCAGGGACCCACCAGACGGGCCACTATATTTCACGAAAAAATGTTTCCCCCTGACTGCTGGGACCCACCAGCTACATCTTCGCACGCAAGGAAGTGCGTCCGGGCAAAAAAAATGATTCGCCCCCCTGACAGCTAGGACCCACCATCAACATCTGTGCACGCAAGGAAGTGCCTGACAGTCGGGACCCGCCTGGTCGAAGCGTACGTAGCGTTGTCATTCTAGTCGTGAACGTGTACGTACATACTGGTCGATGTAGAGGCGTGCACGTGTCGTAGTAGAGGCGCGCACATAGCATGTACACATACATACAGCGGCCAGTGTGCAAGAAAGAAAATATGGCCACGTACGTACATACGGGCGGGGTCTCGAACGCCTACTCGCGCATACGTACGGCCAGGGCTCATGTACATGGCTGGGTCGGAACGGAGAAACTATGTCGTCATCATGTTCATGGGGAGGCAACGGAATGCATCGTGTTCATCGGGAGGCAACGGAATGCGTCGTGTTCTTCGGGAGGCAACAGAACGCGTGGGAGCCAACCGGCTTGGACGGAATAGGCGATGGAAACGAGTCATGGCGTACTGCACAACGGAGGAAACGGCCTTGTGTTCGACCAGCCACGTTCGAAACAGGATCATGTTCATCGGGAGGGGTCTGGCGTACTGCAAAACAGAGGAAACGGACTTGTGTCGGACCTCCTATGGTCGAAACGGGGTCCTGTTGATCGGGAGGGGTGGGGCGTACCGCAAAACAGAGGAAACGGACTTGTGTTGGGGCGCTACGGTCGAAACAGGGGTCCTGTTCATCGGGAGGGGTGTGGCGTACCTCAAAACGGGACTCCGTGAGATACTGTTCATCTCCACCATTGACCTCCTGCAGCCTCCACGGGCTACAGTTCATCCACCGTCGACCTCCTCCAACCTCCACCTGCGGCTGTTCATCCATGGGCTCCTGTTCATCCAGCCTCCACCGCACGCTACTCCACCGGCTACTGTTCAACCACCCCTCTCCACGGGCTCCTGTTCAACCACCCATCCATGGGCTACTATTCATCCACCCCTCCATCGTCTATTGTTAATCCAGCCCTCCACGGGGTCGTCCTGTTCATCCAGCCCTCCACGGGGTCCTGTTCATCCAGCCCCAACCGGCTCGATCGATCGGGGTCCTGTTCATCCAGAGGCAACACCACGGGGTCATGTTCATCCACCCCCATCGCTCACTGTTCATCCAACCCCCCCCCTCCCCCGCAACGCTCACTGTTCATCCACAGGCAGCATCAATCGGCTTCAGTTAGAAGCAGTAGCGAAGGAATCGCTCAATCGGGTTCAGTTAACAGCCATCGATCGATCGCTCGGGTTCAGTAACGCGTAGCCTGCAGTGCAATCGCTCGGGTTCAGTAGGTGAACGCCTCGCTCGGGTTCAGTTAGAGCCCAACACCTCGCACCCACGCGCGTGCATGTATGAGAGAAACACGCAAACCTCTGTGCATCGCTCGGCCCCGACCACCCACCGTAACCGGGAACACCCCGATATTTTCCTCGCCCTCGCTTCTACCACCGTTTTTTACGTCATGGACGGCCCAAAGAATGTCATGCAGCTGCGTCTCCGGCCCGCCCAGGACGAAAAGCCCATTTTCTGTCATGATTTTTTGTCATAGAAGTAGGAGCCCACCACATCTATGATGATACCGGGTTTTTTCACAATTATCGTCATAGAAGTGTCATAAGTATGACAGAAAAAAAATCGTTTGGCCCAAAATGTCACGGATGTGTCTTTTTTTGTATTGTGCTTGAGTCGTGACATGCGGAGCCGTGGATGGCTTGAAGAGCCGCTCCTCAAACACCCCTGGCTCCTGAGGGAGCCTGCGAGAGGCTCTTTTGGTGATGTCCTCTGCTTCCTTGTTCGTCCCACGTGGCACATGCTGCAGCTTCATGCCCATGAACCGTTTCTCCATTTTGCGCACCTCTTCTAGGTACGCCTCCATGTGTTCATACTTAGGCGTGTACTCCTTGTTGGATAAATTGACGAGAAGCTGAGAGTTGCCTTTGATGGTGAGGCGCCTTACCCCCAGTGCTACCGCGGCCCTGAGCCCGGCGAGCAAGCCTTCGAATTCTGCGATGTTGTTGGAGACCTTCTCACCCCGCTGAAAGAAGAGTTCTACTGCATAACAAAGCTTGTCCTTGGTGGGCGAGATGAGGATGGCCCCCGCCCCTGCGCCTTGCCGAGCAAATGCCCCGTCGAAGTACATGATCCATCTGTCCAGCTCTTCATCTCCTAGTAGGAGGGAGCATTCCTCGCCTACTCCGTGGTCTGGAGCGTCGGTCCACTCGGCCACGAAGTCCGTGAGAGCCGCACCTTTGATGAATCTGGTGGTGCTGAACTCGAGATTGAATGCCTGAAGCTCAAAGTCCCATTCAGCGACTCACCCGGCTACGTTCGAGCTCCGAAGCACCTTCTCCAGCGGGTATGCTAAGACGACCTTGATGGGGTGGCCTTGAAAGTAGTGGCGCAGCTTCCTGGAAGCGACTATAAGTGCAAACAAGAGGTTCTGTGGCATGGGGTAGTGTGCCCGGGCCTCCCTCAGGATTGTGCTGACGAAGTAGACAGGGTGCTCGACGAGGGGGGAAGCATCAGCGGAATCTTGTTCTTCATGAGAGCATGGGTCTCTTACAGCCTCATGAGGCCCATCCTCCGGAGCCTTAATGGTCTCAGTGTCAATCGTGGCTTCACGAGGAACATCGACCGCTGTGCTGGCCAAGGCTTTAGATGCCTCGCCCTGGGGGTCCTGCGCCTTGCTTGTCGATTATGCATCCTGTTGTGGATTCTTGATCAAGCGCTCCTTCCTTAGTGCCACCACGGCGGCACTGGCTGAGTGAGGGTCGCTGCCAGATAGAGTACCAAAGGCTCGAGATGGCGCGGTGCCACCATTACGGGTGGACTAGTCAGGTATCTCTTGAGCTCGTGGAAGGCTGCGTCTGCCTCGGGAGTCCACTCGAATGGCTCCTTCCTTTTCATCAACTTGAAAAATGGGAGGGCGCGCTCCCCCAGCTTGGAAATGAAGCGCCCAAGTGAGGTTACGCAGCCAGCCAGCTTCTGCATCTCCTTCAGGGTCTGTGGGGGGGGGTCATATATTCTATCGCCTTGACCTTCTCTAGGTTAGCCTCGATCCCTCTGTGCAACACCAAGAAGCCTAGCAGCTTGCCGGAGGGGACCCTGGACATGCACTTCTCGGGGTTAAGCCGAAGATCCACCGTGTGCAGGCTGGCGAACGTCTCCTCCAGATCTTCTATCAGAGTCCTGGCCTCCCGAGATTTTACCACTATATCATCGACGTAGGCCTCTGTGTTCCTCCCGAGCTACGAACCCAGGGCGATGTGCATCAACCGATGGAAATTTGCTCCGGCATTGCGCAGCCCAAAGGGCATGCAGGTGTAGCAGTACACCCCGCATGGGGTGAGGAATGTCGTCTTCTCCACATCCTCCATGGCCATCTTGATCTGGTGGTAGCCGGAGAAGGCATCCAGGAAGCACAACAGGTCACGTTCGGCGGCGGAGTCGACAATCTGGTCGATGCGAGGGAGCGGAAAGGGATCTTGAGGGCAAGCCTTGTTGAGGTTGGTGAAGTCAACACACATGCGCTCCTTCCCTCCTTTCTTGGGGACGATGACGGGGTTCGCCAGCCACTCTGGGTACCGCACCTCTCTGATGACCCCTGCGGCTTGTAGCTTACGGGTTTCTTGGATGATGAAGGCCTGCTTCTCGGTGGACTATCGGTGAGCCTTTTGCTTCAGTGTCCGCACATTTGGGCATATCCTCAGGTGGTGCTGGATTATCCCCCTTAGGCCCCCAGCCAGGTGTTTGGGTTCCAAGGCGAATACATCCTTGTTGGCTTGCAAAAAGTTTATCAATGCCTCCTCTTGATCCTGTGGGAGGCTATCCCCTATGGTGAAGGTAGCGCTGTCCGTCCCATCCTCGCAGACCGACACTTGCTTCGTCTCGGCTCGGTCTTGAGAGAACAACTGCTTCTTCTTGGCAGGCGCTGCTTCTGGGGCCTCCTGGTCCTCCTTCTCGCTAGGTAGCGCGGCTGCGGCCGCCTTGATGTTGGGGAACGTAGCAGAAATTCAAAATTTTCCTACATGTCACCAAGATCTATCTATGGAGAAACCAGCTACGAGTAGAAGGAGAGTGCATCTACATACCCTTGTAGATCCCTAAGCGGAAGCGTTCAAGTGAACGGGGTTGATGAAGTCGTACTTGTCGTGATTCAAATCACCGATGATCAAGTGCCGAACGCACGGCACCTCCGCGTTCAACACACGTACAGCCCGGTGACGTATCCCACGCCTTGATCCAGCAAGGAGAGAGGGAGAGGTTGAGGAAGACTCGATCCAGCAGCAGCACAACGGCGTGGTGGTGGTGGAGGAGCGTGGCAATCCTGCAGGGCTTCGCCAAGCACCACGGGAGAGGAGGACGACTTGGGAGAGGGGGAGGGCTGCGCCAGAACTTCGTGTTCAGCTCCCATGAGTCTCCCCACTATATATAGGGGTGGAGGGGCTGGTTTCTTGCCCTCCAAGTCCATTGGGGCGTTGGCCAAGGTGGGAGGAAAGAAATCCCATCATTTCCTTCCTCACCGATTGTTATCCCCCCTTTTTAGGGATCTTGATCTTATCCCTTCGGGATATGATCTTATTCCTTCTAAGGGGGGATCTTGGTGCGCCTTGACCAGGGGTGTGGGGCCTTGCCCCCACTACCCACGTTCATGTGGGTCCCCCCTTGCAGGTGGGCCCCACTCCGGAACCTTCTAGAACCTTCCCGGTACAATACCGAAAAATCCCGAACATTTTCCGGTGGCCAAAATAGGACTTCCCATGTATAAATCTTTACCTCCGGACCATTCCGGAACTCCCCGTGATGTCCGGGATCTCATCCGGGACTCCGAACAACATTCGGTAACCACATACAAACTTCCTTTATAACCCTAGCGTCATCGAACCTTAAGTGTGTAGACCCTACGGGTTCGGGAGACATGTAGACATGACCGAGACGTTCTCCGGTCAATAACCAACAGCGGGATCTGGATACTCATGATGGCTCCCACATCTTCCACGATGATCTCATCGGATGAACCACGATGTCAAGGACTTAATCAATCCCGTATTCAATTCCCTTTGTCTATCGGTATGTTACTTGCCCGAGATTCGATCGTCGGTATACCGATACCTTGTTCAATCTCGTTACCGGCAAGTCACTTTACTTGTTCCGTAACACATCATCCCGTGATCAACTCCTTGGTCACATTGCGCATATGATGATGTCCTACCGAGTGGGCCCAGAGATACCTCTCCGTTTACACGGAGTGACAAATCCCAGTCTCGATCCGCATAAAACAATAGATACTTTCGGAGATACCTGTAGTGCACCTTTATAGTCACCCAGTTACGTTGTGACGTTTGATACACCCAAAGCACTCCTACGGTATCCAGGAGTTACACGCTCTCATGGTCAAAGGAAGAGATACTTGACTTTGGCAAAGCTCTAGCATACGAACTACACGATCTTTGTGCTAGGCTTAGGATTGGGTCTTGTCCATCACATCATTCTCCTAATGATGTGATCCCGTTATCAACGACATCCAATGTCCATAGCCAGGAAACCATGACTATCTGTTGATCACAACGAGCTAGTCAACTAGAGGCTCACTAGGGACATATTGTGGTCTATGTATTCACACGTGTATTACGATTTCCGGATAATACAGTTATAGCATGAATAAAAGACTATTATCATGAACAAAGAAATGTAATAATAACACTTTTATTATTGCCTCTAGGGCATATTTCCAACACTTGAAGGCAAGCTTGAGGGCCTGCAACACGCCTTTGGTGTCCCCCGCCACCATGGGGACACCATTGCTGCCAGGCATCTACATGAGGTTGTACGCGGGGTGGGTCGCAGCCATTAACTAGGCCAAGGCTGGGTATCCCAGAATAGCATTGTATGGCAGGTCGATCTTGGCGATGTCGAAGTTGATAAGCTTAGTGCGGTAGTTGTCGCGGGTCCTGAAGGTGATAGGGAGACGGATCTGCCCCAGGGGCCTGGTGGAGCCGTCGACGACCCCGGAGAAAGGCTTGGAGGGGCGGAGCTGGCTGGACGGCACGTGGATCATGTCGAACGCCTCCGGGGGGAGCATGTTGAGGCCGACCCCGCCGTCGATGAGGGTCCTGGTAATCGCCACGTGACAGATGGTGGGGGTGCAGAGCATCGGGAGCGTGCCTACTCCCGTCGTGGCGGCGGGGTGATCTTCGGGGCCGAAGGTGAGGTCAGCTTGGGGCACCGCCCAGCCCGGGAAGCCCCCGAGCCCGCTTGAGTGTTGCCTGCCCGTAGGTAGAACTGCTTGATGCGGCGATTGGAGGGTAGAGCATGTGAGCCAGCCAGGAGAGTTGCGATGACCGGGGGCGCCGATGCCGCGTATTGGGCGAGGAAGAGGTCGCGCAGCTCCTCCCATGAGGCCACGGAAGATGCCGGCGGGTTGAGCAGCTAGGCACGCAGTGCGCCCACGAGGGCCATGGGGAACCAGTTGGACTTCACCTTGTTATCTCCACCAGCCGCCCAAATTGCTTCCTCGTATGCCTGAAGGAAGGGGGCTGGATCCATGGCGCCGTCATAGAGCGGCGGCGTCTTCGGTCGGAACTTGGGCGGCCACTGCACCTGCCGCAGGGAGAGGGTGAAGCAACGCAGCCCCGACGGTTTTCCAGGAATGCACGCCGACGGGGCCGGGCAGGGAGTGCCTGCCATGGGGGTCGGTGGCACGATCTAGAGGTCAAGGAAGAGGATTCCAATGCACCCCTACCCGGTGCGCCAAATGTCGGATTTCGGGATCCGGCAACCCTTGAGAGGTTCGAACTCTGGGGTGCGTGCGGACATCTCAACCTGCCCAGCCTACCTACTCGCGATCCTCCCTAGCCTAGCGCGTCGAGCCCACAGAGACACAAAGACACAGAGATTTATACTGGTTCGGGCCACCGTTGTGGTATAATACCCTAATCCAGTATGGTGTGGTGGATTGCCTCGAGGGGCTATGGATGAACTAGTACAAGGATGAACAAGCCTCAAGAGGTGAGGTGTTCTTGAGCTGGTGTAGTGCTCTACTTGCTCTGGTTTCGGTCCCTTTCTATGGTGGTAGCTAAGTCCTATAAATAGTGGCCTTGGTCCTCCTCCCAAATATGAGCGGGAAGGGATTCCACAATGGCGGGATTTGAAAGGGGACAAGTAGTACAGTCTATCCTGACAAAAGTAGTCTTCGCCTGCGAAAAGCCTCTGGTCGTGCCGCTGCGGTGGGCTCAGTGATGACGTCCGTCCTGCCGTCTTGGCGGTCCTGGTCTCATTGCACCAGAATGGAAACCTTTGGTTGATTCCTCGGGACACCGCGCATGTGGCTTGCCTCCCTTGCACCAAAGAGGAAACCTGCGCTCTGCACTCGTCTAGCGCCCGCCTGGCGCTCGCTTGGCCTTGGTCGTCACGGCTCATGTCAGTTGAGCCTCATGAGGTACCTACATAGAACTCTCCGCCCCTCAGGAGCCCTCCTGAGGAGGTCAACTCCTTCAGGGGTCTTGGTGTCGTCCGCCTCGCGAGGCTTGGCCCCTCGCGAGGGTCTTGTTGTGTTGGTGTTGGAGCTAGGACATACCAGGCCATCGATGAAGCCACGTGGTGGGCCGCCGGTAGGCAGGACTGGATACCCCCAAGTCCAGGACGCCGACAGATATTCCTATAAATATTAATGACAGACTAAAAATATAGACTAACAATATTAACCGTGCGTTGCAGCATGGGAAAACATGCATATATTCCAATTTAGTAAGAATTTCAAACTGAGTAGTTTGAGTTTATATACATAAGGTTCTACAAAATCAACAAAAACCAGAACTTGAAACCATGATATTCCTGTAAATATTAATGACAGACTAAGAATATTACCCGATTTATGCGCTAGCTCGTACTACCTAGCTTATTTCAGCATAAACGAAGCCCACTCTTTACCATCTCATTATTAATTCTTTAGGCAGCTTGCTTATTTCAGATCGTTGATACATATAAATTGGTGGAGAAGGATGAAAGCGAGCGAGGTGGTACTATTTAATAGGGTAACGATTCTCATTTTAGAACGCAAACTTGAGCTGGCTTAGATGGACGTGACCTTCCTCATGGGATGGCAGGACGCGAGTTCGATCCCTCACAGGCGCAACTAAATTTTTGCCTCCCATCCTGCCGGCATGGGCCTGGGCCGCTGCTGTATGTATTTGGGCCAGTTGCCACCACGTGTGACGTGAAAATCATGCATTGTACTGCGGGTTAATTCTTCAAAAATATCTAGGTTTCATCTATAAAACGCGCATGACGGACTAATAATACCTATTTCTTTTATTAGTAGGTATAGATGACATGATGTAGCGGGATAAACTCAAGCAATACGATGAAAACCCCATCTTGTTTTCCTCGATGGCAACAATAAAATAAATGTCGGTTCCCCTTCTGTCACTAGGATCAAGCATCGTAAGATTGAACCCAAAGCTAAGAACTTCTCCCATTGCAATAAAAACCAATCTAGTTGTCCAAACCAAATCGATAGTTCGAAGAGACTTGCAAAGATATCAAATCATGCATATAAGAATTCAGAGGAGATTCGAATAATATTCATAGATAAGTTGATCATAAATCCACAATTCATCGGATCTTGTCAAACACACCATAAAAAGGTATTACATCGAATGGATCTCCAAGAACATCAGGAGAACATGGTATGGAGAATCAAAGAGAGAGAACAAGACATCTAGCTACTAGCTATGGACCCGTAGGTCTGTGGTAAACTACTCATGCTTCATCGGAAGGGCAATGGTGTTGATGTAGAAGCCCTCCGTGATCGAATCCCCCTCCGGCAGGACACCGGAAAAGGCCCCTAGATGGGATCTCACGGGTACAGAAGGTTGTGGCCTGATACGGCTCCATCGTATCTACTTTTCCAAACTCTTTTGCCCTTGTTATGGACTCTAACTTGCTTGATTTGAATAGAACTAACCCGGACTAATGCTGTTTTCAGCAGAATTGCCATGGTGTTATTTTTGTGCAGAATAAAAAGTTCTCAGAATGACCTGAAACTTCACGGAGCTTATTTCTGGAATTAATAAAAAAATATTGGCGAAAGAATCAAGTGAAGGGGGGCCACACCCTGGCCACAAGGGTGGGGGCGCGCCCACCCCCCTGAAGCGCGCCCTCCGACCTTGTGGGCCCCTGGACCTCCACCGACCTCAACTCCAACTCCATATATTCACGTTCGGGAGAAAAAATCAGAGAGAAGGATTCATTGCGTTTTACGATACGGAGCCGTCGCCCAGCCTTGTTCTTCCTCCGGAGGGCAGATCTAGAGTCCGTTCGGGGCTCCAGAGAGGGGAATCCATCACCATCGTCATCATCAACCATCCCCCATCACCAATTTCATGGTGCTCACCGCCATGCGTGAGTAATTCCATTGTAGGCTTGCTGGACGGTGATGGGTTCGATGAGATTTACCATGTAATCGAGTTAGTTTTGTTAGGGTTTGATCCCTAGTATCCACTATGTTCTAAGATTGATGTTGTGATGACTTTGCTATGCTTAATGCTTGTCACTAGGGCCCGAGTGCCATGATTTCAGATCTGAACCTATTATGTTTTCATGAATATATTTGTGTTCTTGATCTGATATTGCAGGTTATAGTCTATGTGTTATGATCTGGCAACCCCGGAGTGACAATAGTCGGGACCACTCCCGGTGATGACAGTAGTTTGAGGAGTTCATGTATTCACTAAGTGCTAATGCTTTGGTCAGGTACTCTATTAAAAGGAGGCCTTAATATCCCTTAGTTTCCATTAGGACCTCGCTGCCACAGGAGGGTAGGACAAAAGATGGCATGCAAGTTCTTTTCCATAAGCATGTATGACTATATTCAGAATACATGCCTACATTATATTAATGAATTGGAGCTAGTTCTGTGTCACCCTATGTTATAACAGTTGCATGATGAATGACATTCGACATAATTATCCATCATTGATCCATTGCCTATGAGTTTGTTTCATATTGATCTTTGCTCCGTTACTTTTCCGTTGTCACTGTTACGATCGCTACAAAACTGCTACTATCACTTTTGCCACTGTTATCGTTACTTCCATACTACATTGATACTAAATATTTTGCTACAGATATTAAGTCTTTCAGGTTTGGTTGAATTGACAACTCAGCTGCTAATACTTGAGAATATTCTTTTTCTCCTCTTGTGTCGAATCAATAAATTTGGGTTGAATATTCTACCCTCGAAAACTATTGCGATCCCCTATACTTGTGGGTTATCACGGCGGTGGGAAGTGTTTTCGTGGCTCTCCTGATTGGTTTTGGAATATTTGGGAACATATAGGCGGAAGAAATAGGTCGGTGGAGTCACGAGGGGACCACAAGGGTGGGGGGCATGCCCTACCCCACTGGACACACCCTCTGTCCTTGTGGCCGCCTCGTGGCTTCCCTGACTTGCACTCCAAGTCCTCTGGATGTCTTCTGGTCCAAGAAAAATCATCGCGAAAGTTTCATTCTGTTTGGTATTCCTTTTATGTGAAACTCTAAAACGAAAAAAAACAGAAACTGGCACTGGGCCTGTCGGGGATTCTCGCGACAGTCGGCAAGGGGTACCACGAGTCGACAGATGCCACAGGGTGGCTTGAGGTGAGGGCAAGACTGTCGTGGAATATCCGGGGATGGGTATGCGAGTAGCACGCGCTAGTTACCAGGTTCGGGGCTCTCCGAAGAGATAATACCCCTACTCCTGCATGTATATATATGTGGTGTACATGGTGCAGTACAGGGTGCTCCTGGAGCTGTATTGGACTGAGAGCAGTAGCAATAAGCTAGCTAGCTAGTGTGTGGCATGGTGGTCGTGGCCTCTGGCCAAATGAGTGTGTGCGTGAGTGTCCCTAGATGGATGGATGTGTGCTAGCTTATATAGTGTGGCTAGCTTATCATGTAAGCTAGGTGGTGGGCATGGTGGGGGTGTCATGCTTGTCCCCTCGGTCACTTCATAAATAGTGCCCAGGGACAAGTGACACTATACATGATGACATGACGTGACACGTGTACAATGCACCACTATTCATCAATAGTGTCGGGTACAGCCATAGCGTCAGATGGGATGACGTAGTTGACTTCACGTAGCAGGCCGACTGGAGAAGCCGGACGGAGAGCAGGCCGGGCAGCCGGGTGGCAAGCCGGCCCAGGCAGTCGGACAGGGGGCTGTCTGGGGCGGCCTGAGCAGTCGGACTGAGGGGCTTTGCTAGTCCTGATGTCTTGAAATATTGTCTTGCCGTCTTCGAGGTATCCGTGGTCAATTACCCCGACAGTAGCCTCCGAGCCTCCGGGCAACTTGGCAAAGTTGGGCGGAGGTTTTTAACGGGTGTTGATGTAGAAGACGCTTGATGACGGCAGGATGCAGGCTGCAGCCAGTGTGGCTTGCTTCCGATGGGGGCGCGCGAGCGCACCCGCTGGGTGTAGCCTCCGGGCAACTTTGGAAAAGTTGGGCGGGGCCTTTTCATGGTTGTTGGTGTTGACGGTGGCGTCGAGGGGCCGTTTGCAGCCAGCGGAGGGTGTGCAACAGGCGTGGCATGTTCCGAGCGGGGGCGCGCAAACGCACCCACTGGGTGTAGCCTCCGGGCAACTTGGAAAAGTTGGGCGGAGGGTCTTGTTGTTGGTGATGAAGCTGATGGCAGTGTGGAGAGTGCCGGGCATGGACACGGAGTCCGCTGGCTGATGGGCACGGGGCCTTGCCGAGCACGGATGTGGAGTCTGCCGGCTGGTGCTGTCGGGCGCGGACGTGGGGTCCGTCGACAGAAGTTGTCTGGCGCGAACGCGGGGTCTGCCGACTGATGGTGTCGGGCACGGACGCGGGGTCCGTTGACTGAAGTTGTCGGGCGTGGACACGGAGTCCTCCGACTGATGTTGTCGATGACAGCCGGCTGCGGGCTGTAGCCGGCGCGGCTTGCTTCAAGTGGGGGCACGCCAGCGCACCCGCTGGGTGTAGCCTCCAGGCGACTCGAAGAGTCGGGTGGAGGGTTTATATTGCAGATGAAGCAGGCGGTGTGAGGCCGGTTGCAGCCAGCCTCCGGGCGAGAAGGGGGTTCCCTCAGAGATGAATAATGCAAAAGACAAAGTTAGTCCTCGCAGATATATCAAACCTTTGCTTTTAGTAGTGCAAGTTTTATGCGGAGGGTGTCGACTCGGTTTCGTCCGAGCCCCCTTCAATCTTTTTCATGTCCCCTCCATTCTTTGGCTTGCGCTCTCGCTAGCCGGACAGTCGCCCTGCAGTCTGTGGCTAAGAGTGGGCCGCGGGGTGGAGTGTACAATACTCAGACTCTAGGAGCGAATTTAATGGAGCAGATACGCATAAAGCAAATAGCCGGGTCGCCCGTACCATTTTTCTCCCCAGACATTTTTTTGCGTGGATGGCCTCCAGCGTTTGCTCTTGCTAGCCGGACAGCCGCTTTGTGGTCCATAGCCGAGACAAAGAGTGAGCCTTCGGTACCATGCACGCTACTAAGCCGTCTGTGGGAACGAACATCTCAGTCCGAGCGACCAGCCTCCGGTCCAACTCTGGCTGGCGCTGGGGCGAACAGTGGTGCAACTGCGATAAAATGCAGAGATAGCCCCCCGAGCATCACTCGAGGTTATCCGTTTTTGCTTGCAGTGCAAAGACACGCGGATAGAAGCTCATATTGCTTTTGGCGCAGTCGGGGTGGAGATGATCTCCGGCAGGCGGCCCGAGCCTCCGGACGCTCGAGGGATGCCCCACCCGGTGAGGCCCATCCGGCCAGGCGGCGAAGCGGGAGGCGGCCTAGCCAGCCAACCAGTCGGCAAGACGTCGGAGCGGACAGTGGACCAGTCGGCCGTGTGGCGACGTGGGCAGTCGACCTGAGCAACCGGTTGGACTGCTGGCCGTGCAGCCGGTCACGCCGGCAGATGCGCAGCCGTCCATGCATGTACGCACATGCTTTGTACGTAATTTCTTCTCATCTCGCTGAGCAGCCGGACGCAATACTCTCTTTCTTTTTTTCGCATGGACATTGGCCACTTCCTTCTATATGTTTTTAGCCAGCCGGCCCTCTGTTTCTTTTTGTTTCCAGCCGGCCCCTTTCTCTTTTACCTGTTGTTGGCAACCAGACGCTTCTCACTTTTATCCGGTTGTTGGCAGCCAGACGTTTTTCTCTTTTTCTTCTTTAGCAGCCGGCAGGAAGGGCGGCCGCCGCGGGGTGCCAGCCGCGGGCGGAGCAGAGGTGACACGGAGGACGGTGCGGCCGGGCTTGAGACTGCGGGTCGAGGCGACGCGCAAGGCCGCTCGGCAGACGGCTGGTGCGGCCGCTCGGGAGTCGAGTGCGTGGACGCACGGGCGAGTGGCAGGAGCCTCACTCGGAGCGGGAGGAGCGGCGCGCTCGGGAGCTAGCCGGGTGGCTGGGCGCGACGCGGGGCAGTCGGAATGGGGGAGCCAGCATAGAGAAAGGTGCCGGATGCAACTGCGACTGGTGAGGGAGTCCTCGACTAAGGGGTCCTTGGACAGCCAGACTATATACATTGGTCGGACTGTTGGACTATGAAGATACAAGATAGAAGACTCCGTCCTGTGTCCGAATGGGACTCTCCTTGGCGTGGAAGGCAAGCTTGGCGATACGGATATGTAGATTCCTTTCTCTGTAACCGACCTTGTACAAACCTAGTCCCCCTCGGTGTCTATATAAACCGGAGGGTTTAGACTTCTAGAGTTTAGTCACAACAATCATATCCTCGTAGGCTAGACTTCTAGGGTTTAGCCATTACGATCTCGTGGTAGATCAACTCTTGTAATACTCATATTCATCAAGATCAATCAAGCAGGAAGTAGGGTATTACCTCAATAGAGAGGGCCCGAACCTGGGTAAACATTGTGTCCCCCGCCTCATGTTACCATTAACCTTAGACACACAGTTCGGGACCCCCTACCCGAGATCTGCGGGTTTTGACATCGACATTGGTGCTTTCATTGAGAGGTCTGTTGTGTCGTCAATGATAGGCTTGATGGCTCCATCAATCATCTACAACAATATAGTCTAGTGGGAGATCTTCCTCCCTGGATAGATCTTCGTATTTGGCAGCTTTGCACTGCGGGCCCACTCGCTTGGCCATCTAGAGCAGATCGAGAACTCCGCCCTTGGCCATCGGGTCAGATTTAGAAGCCTGAATTTGTGGTCGATATCCGCGGAGACTTGATCTTCGATGGAGTCAAACCCATGACGGCTGTCCTCGGCCACTATGATGAACATGACCTAGATCTGTCATCTGGCCGCATACAGGAGATTGCACCTGTGAGCGCCCTGGCCCTAGAGTCGGAGCAAACTGCATCACCCGAAGACGAGAAGCTTAGCCCCGTCATAGAGGTCACAGACTCAGCAGTGCTTGAGCCGCACACAGACCCAACCTCAAGCTGGGCTTGTGTTACCGGAACCTTGGACTCGCCTCCGGCCATGGGTTCCGGACTGCGTGCATCTACGTCCGTCGAACCTGATTGGACATCGGTCTTGGAGTTCAGCTCTGCGAACCTGATTGAAGTCCCTCTCCTTATCAGGGGATTGTTGGCTGAACTGTCGAGGATTTAACCGACACGCTCGATTACGACTCCGAAGACATCGACGGCATGGACGACGATGCCGGAGAAGAGCAGGCACAAAAACCACCACCTTTAGGGCAATGGACGGCTACATCATCATATGATATATACATGGTGGACACACCAAAGGAGAATGAGGCCGACGGCGATAACAGCATGCCTGTCGATGAACCTCCTATCGGATTTGGGGTTCTGGCAGACCCTTAAGATTCGAACACTGGGGTGCGTGCGGAGATTTCGCCCTCTGCCTACCTGCATCTCACCGCCATGCTAGGATCTAAGCTATGAAATGAACAACACAAGAGACGCGGGATTTATACTGGTTCGGGCCACCATTGTGGTGTAATACCCTACTCCAGTGTGTGGTGTGGTCGATTGCCTCTTGGGGTGATGATGAACAATACAAGGAAGAACAGCCTCGCGAGGGTCTGTTCTTGGCTGGTGCAATGAACTGCTACGGGGAGTTCAGTCGCTCTTCCAGATGATGATTCGATTGATCTCTAGTTGATCTCTCGATGCCTCTACCTTGTGGGTGGCTAGTCCTATTTATAGGCAAAGGCTCTGGGCCTCTTCCCAAATATTGAGCGGGAAGGGCGCCAACAATTGGCCATTTTGAAGGGGAACATCTAGTACACTTATCCTGACTAAAGTTGGTCCTCGCCTGCCAAAGGCCATGGTGGTGACGCCGGCTTGGGCTCCACGATGACCTCCATCCTGTCGTTCTGCTGGTCTTGGTCTTGTTGCACCGAAATGGTTGCCTTTGCTTGGTACTCTCGCCTGCGCTTGCTCCCTTTGGACCAAAGAGGAAACAAGGACACTGCGTGGGCTGGCGCCCGCCTGGCGCCCTTGGTCGTCATGGCTTGCGTCATGGGCACCTCGCGAGGTGCCCCGCCTTGATCTCTCCGCCTCCTCGCAAGCCAGCCGGACGAGGCCGCTCCTAAGGAGGCCTCCTGTTGTTTGCCCCGCGAGGCTTTGCCCCTCGCGAGGGTCTTGAGCTCGTGATGATGAAGATAGGCCGTGCTGGGCCTCCCCTTGAGCCACGCCGCAGGCCGCACGCAGGCAAGTCTGGGGACCCCCGTTCCCAGAACGCCGACAGTAGCTCCCGGGCCCAAGGCGCGCCCGGACTTGGCCGAGCAGGGAAGCGAAGGGGCAAGTGCGAAGCGTCGCAGGCCCTAACAGCCTGCGGCCTTGGGCGCCGAGTGGCAGTTGATTGGACGTGAGCGGCTCCGCTCCCCCACGACGCCTCGGCAATTGCACGAACTGACAAGTCCCTGCATGCAAAGCGGGTCATGATTACCTGCGATCGTGGAGGCCGGCGGTTGGCCTCCTCTGGCTATAAGTACGTGACGACGCCTGCCCTTCCAGTCCATCCCCCCTTGCTTCTCCTTCTTCTTCATGGCTCCGCCAAAGAGGTTCTCGGCTGCCAGGAGGGGCCTGACCCTCCCCCGCCCAAGCGTGGTCGAGGCCGTCCCCGCAAACTCCCGGCGACTCCCACGATGGCTCCTCACGGCCGTGAAGGCTATCTCCTGCGCGATGACGGGCGGCAGGCCGCCGCTGGGGGGCGCGCCGTGGCCGCGTGACCCACTAGGCCGCGCTCCCACTCGGCAGAGGTTCTGCCGGAGTTCGTTGTGTGGTCGGCGGAACCGGCCAGCACCCTCTTCCTCTTAGGTGAGCTTCCGGCCGGCACCCGGACGGCCTCTGGCTTCAGGCGGACGGTTGCTGCAGCCGAGCCTCCTGGGCTTCGCTGGAGGTCTCTACAGCCGGCAGCTTGGCCCTGACCCACGGCTGGCAAACGTTTGCCCGCGCGCATGGCCTGAGCCGGCGGTGCACCATGCACTTCAAGTTCGACGGCGACGCCACCCTCCACGTGAGGGTGTTCGGGGAATATGGTCGCCGCGCTGGGTGTTGCCCTGAGAACGACGACCACGGCCGTGGGCCCAGCCCCAGCGACGATGAAGACGACAGCGCGCGCGGGGTCGGCAGCCCCCGTGGCTCATCAAGCTTCGACGGCTCTTCCTCAAACAGCGACTCCTCCAGCGGTGGCCGCGATCAGCCTCCGCGCCGGCGCGCCCGCCTGGAGAGAGGTAGCGGTACCACCCGCCGTCCCGCCTCGGTGAAGCGCGAGATGGAGTCTCGCTGAGCTCCGGAGGCAGTTCGAGCCTCGCGAGGTGGTGCCGGGCGAGTCACGCCTGTTTTGTTCCTTTTCCCTTTCCTGCGCAAAGAGACAGTAGTGTAGGGCCCCGCGAGGGTATGCATGGACTATCACTATTAATTATTGTACTGCTTCTGCTATTCTGGTATTGTGCCTTCGTGCCGCACGCCTGCACGCAGAAATTAATTAGCTTGGGGGGGAGCCCTGTCATGACCTTGGCTTGCCGAAGCCGAGTGTCACGCCCAATATGCGACCCTATCCAAAAGGAACTCGAAGGTCCCACCAAGGATAGACCCGCATATTGAAACGCTTTTGCAAGGTGGATATCATTACATCAACATTACATAAAAGATGGGGATACATACATAAGGCATACAATGCCACTCGAATACAACATTACAATACATGAGAGCATCATCCGTCTACAGATGAATCACAAACAGAAACTCAAACGACATCCACCCTGCTAGCCTAGGCTGCCGACCTGGAACCTATCCCCTGATCGAAGAAGAAGCAGAAGAAGAACTCAACGCAAGCAACCATCGCTCTCGCGTCATGATCATCGCTAAAATCTGTACCTGCAACTGTTGTTGTAGTAATCTGTGAGCCACGAGGACTCAGCAATCCCATTACCATGGGTATCAAGACTAGCAAAGCTTAAAGGGAAAGGAAGGGGTAAAGTGGTGAGGCTGCAGCAGCGACTAAGCATATATGGTGGCTGACATACGCAAATAAGAGCGAGAAGAGAACAAGCGGAACGGTCGTGAAGCTAGCAATGATCAAGAAGTGATCCTGAACTCCTACTTACGTCAAAAATAACCCAGAAACCGTGTTCACTTCCCGGACTCCGCCGAGAAGAGACCATCACGGCTACACACGCGGTTGATGCATTTTAATTCGGATCTGGTGTCAAGTTATCTACAACCGGACATTAACAAATTTCCATCTGCCTATAACCGCAGGCACAGCTTTCGAAAGATTATACCCTGCAGGGGTGTCCCAACTTAGCCCATGACAAGCTCTCGCGATCAACGAAGGAATAGACCTTCTCCCAGGAAGACCCGATCAGACTCGGAATCCCGGTTTACAAGACATTTTGGCAATGGTAAAACAAAACCAGCAAGACCGCCTGATGCGCCGACATCCTGATAGGAGCTGCACATATCTCGTTCTCAGGGCAACACCGCATAAGCGAAGTGTACAGGAACCGACGAACCAAGTTGCCAAGGAATGGCCCTGCACGGTGCTCTAGTTCGAACCAACACTTAGACAAGCACTGGCCCGGGGGGGCTGTAATAAAGATGACCCTTGGGTTAATTACTCCCAAGGGAAATATAGGTGGTGGTGAGGCAAATGGTAAAACCAATGTTGGGCCTTGCTGGAGGAGTTTTATTCAAAGCGAACTGTCAAGGGGGTCCCATAAATCACCCGACCGCGTAAGGAACGCAAAATCCGGGAACATAACACCGGTATGACGGAAACTAGGGCGGAAAGAGTGGAACAAAACACCAGGCATAAGGCCGAGCCTTCCACCCTTTACCAAATATGTAGATGCATTAATAATATAAGAGATATTGTGATATCCCAACCAAAATCCTGTCCACCAAGGAGAAAACTTCAACTTCACCTGCAGCTAGCAACGCTATAAGAGGGCTGAGCAAAAGCGGTAACATAGCCAAACAACGGTTTGCATAGGAAAGGTGTCAAAGGTTAGAGGTCCATGGCAATTTGGGATGGCTTGATAAACAGGTAATAGGTAGCGCAGCATAGCGATAGAACGAACCAACTAGCATAGCAATGATAGTAGTGAGATCCAGGGTAGCGGTCATCTTGCCTGAAATCCTGCAAGGAAGAAGAACGAGTCCATGAAGAAGACGAACGGGAGCAGTCGAACGAATCCTCACGAACGCAACGTTACCGGAACTAAGAAGCAACACCGGAAAGAAACAAACAACGTGGTAAACAACCATCACGTCACCATGGCATGATGCACAATTAAGTATGATGCATGTCCGGTTTAATAAGGCATGGTATGGCAAGTGAAACAAACAATACTACAAGTTAAGTGGAGATCAATTATTTAGTTCTCTCCCGTTTAGGTACACAACAATATTAAATGTTGTTAAACATGGCAGAGATGAAGCATGATAAAACTACCTATCTAGGCAATTTAAATGAGGCCGGAACAACAAACAATAATTTCGGAAAATCCCCATGTGCATAAAATGAATTTGGTATTGTTCTGTCCTAAACACAATTTTAATGTTGTTAAACAGGAAAATAAAGTGCACCATGTTAAACTAGGCATTTTTTCACCCCATTTACATATAAAGAACATTTAATTCCGAGCTACGGTTATTTAGTTATGAAATAAGGCATTTTAACATGGCATATTAGCAAATTTAAATAAACAGCAAGTTAAGCATTTTAACATGGGATGAAAATGACATATTATTAATCTACACAAAATTCTAAGCATTTTACATATAAAGTTTGTTTAAATCCGATGCACGGTTAATTAATTATTACATGCGTGAGGTCTAGGGGGTTTTCTGCAATTCTGGCAATCTATGGATTAATAGCAAAATCGCAGGCACTGAAAAAACACGGCCTGGGCCGAATCTGGAGCATGCTGGGCTGAACTTAGAGGAGCTGTGGGGAGCTCACCCATGGGCCGGCCCGGTCGGGAGGAGAGGCCAAGGCAGGCCTTGGAGGCCGCTGGCCCGTGGGGCCTGAAGGAGTCGGCGCGCTGGGCCTGGCAGGGGGGGGGGCGCTGGGCCTGGCTGGCTGTGGCTGGGCCTGGCGCAGGCTTCGGCTGCGGAGGCCCACGCAGGAGGGAGGTCATCGTCGCCCTGCTCGCGCACGGGCAGGGTGCAGGGACAGCGGCGGCGAGCTTCAACGGGGAAGGCAGGGGGGTGGTCCGGCGAGGCACACGAGGTCGGGAACAGGCAGATCCGGCCTCGGGGATCCTGGATCCGGCGTCGGCGGTGGTCGGAGAGTCACGGGTCGGGGCACAGAGGAGCTCGGCTCCCATGGCGGCGGCGAAATCCTGCGGGCAGAGGGAGGTTAGAGGAGGAGGAAAGGAGACGAAGGGAGAGCGGGGCGAGGCGGCACTGGCCTGGGTCGAGGACGTGGCGGCTCCTGGGAGGGATCTCCGGCGAAGCTCCTCGCCGGTGACTGCCGGAGACGGACGGCACGGGGGTTCCAGCGGGAGGAAGTGGACGAGAGGCGGGCGCGGGACGCTCGGTCGGAGGGGAGCACGGGGTCCGACCCGGGCCCCAGATGGGCTCGGGCGGGCTTGGCGAGGGCCTGGCGGCGCTGGGAGGCCGGGGAGGCCATGTGGCTCGCTGGGAGTAGGCCACGGGCGCCTGAGGGACGGCGGCTGGCCCGTGGGACGACGCCAAGTGGCGGGAGCGTGGAGGCCGGCGGCGGAATTCGAGGAGAGGAGGTGGGAGGCGGCTAGAAGATGATTGGGGGCACAGAAATTTAGGAGGAGGGGTAGGTAGCTGCCCAAAAATGGAGAGGGGGGTGTCCATATATAGCAGGTAGGCTAGGTTAGGGGGGTTTGGGGGGCTTTCGGAGCCCTCCGATCGCGATCCAACGGCACCGGTCGGAGGGGGGTATGGATGGCTAGGTGGGCTGCAAGTGACCGTGTAGAAGGTCTCGGGCTGAGAAGAGAGGAGGAGAAGTGCGGCCCGGCAATTGTTTCGGAGACCGAAACGTCCGACGAATATACCGACTATATCGTGGTTACATAAATAACGGTTGGGCAGTCAAATGGACTCCGAATGCGACGAAACTTGGCAGGCAGCCTGTCTACACTATAATAAGACCGCACAACAAGTTACGACCCATTCCGAGAACATTTTTATGCCACTTATAAAATAATATATCGGAGGTGCCGCGGGCGCGTGCGAGTGTGGTCTGGACTCCGAACGGACAACGGAGAGAAACGGTGGAACTCGAACGGATGCAAGTTTTGAAAAACATGCAGATGAAATGCAGATGATGACATGAGACGAGATGCATAACATGAACAAAAGCAAAACAACAGACAAAACCCAACCACGGAGGAAATAACAACAGACAAAACCCAACCACGGAGGAAATAACATATAGCATCTCCGGAAAAGGCAAGAGTCGGAGTTACGAATATGGAAAGTTGTATCCGGGGCGTTACAACACTCCACCACTACGAGAGGATCTCGTCACGAGATCTAGGATGGCACCAGAGGGAAAAGGAAGAGGAAGATAAGCGGTAAAACTAAGTTGCTTCTTTGACGAATGAGTGAAACCACGAACCTTGAGAGGTTGAGCAATTTAAAAGAAAGAGTATAACAGAGATGAACGAGATTGCAAACAATCCATTAGAAAAGAGGAACAAGGAACATTACGATAACTTGAAGGTTGCAAAGACATGAATCAAGAGTTTAATTGACAAGATAGGGTTCAAAACCACTCCGGTTACAACAAGATGAGAGAGGAAGAATTCGGGCAGCACTCCGGTTGAACATGAAAGGAATAGAACAATAACTTGAGAAGAAGGGATGATACTTGATGAGATCAACAACACACTGCCTCCGGAACTATTGAAAGAGTGGCATAAGGGGTAAGAAGGATTTCAGACAGCTCTCCGGTTGGGGAAGGAGGCAAAACTTGATAAGATGAAAAGAACTTGAAGAGATGACACAACACTCCGGTTAAATGGATAAGCACGAAAAGAACATGATCCTCAATTCGAGATGATGAGAGAAAAGAGCAACATCACAATGCCTCTGTAACGAAAGAATAGAGGTTAGACCGTTGGGATAAAGGGATGGAGAAGAAAATGACAACTTGTTCCACAATTGAACTTGGAAAGCATCCTTGCAAAGAAGGATTGAATGGAGTTGTTGAAAAATCAACAACGAAAGGCACAAGCTTGTTGTGGGCTTATGGCAAACATCTCAAAATGATGAGGTGACAACCGGCGACTAACGAAAAACAATTGATTGCTTGAGATCAACGAAGAGATGAAAACTGCTTTCGCCGAGAGGATAGGAGAAAACTTGGATCATTGATAAGCACCACAATAGCAACATTCCCAATGGAAGGCTTTAGGTGAAATATGACACAAGATAACTCCAATGGAGAGATTGATGGATTTAAAATACCTCATTCTTGACAACATATGAATCAAGAAACACGAACTCAAAATTATCAAGAATGACATAACACCACCTCAAAAGATAAGGTAGAAAGAATTGCACTTTAGAATGCAAGATGAAGAATACTTGAGCTCCTCAAAACAAAACATGTGTTGAGCACCCTGTTTATTTTTGAGTATAGCTTGACAGATCATAACTTCGAGAGAAATCTTGAAGAACAATTGAAGAATGAAAGGAATCCTTGATGAACCATCATGTAGAGCCTCAAAGAAGAACTCCGGTAATAAAAGGATGATAAAAAGAAGGAGAAGTTGAAAACACAAGGTGAAGCCTTGCAATGATTTAGATGGAGCTTCGCGACGATATAACCAAGAAAACTTGGAACTCCAAAAAAGAAAAGATGAAACACTAGAAACGATCATTACTTCATCATGAACAATCTCCGGAAGAAGGAATTAATCACTTGGATGAAACAAGAATAAGAATTATGTCATGCCTATCCTTCACCAATTTAGATTGATGACAACCAACGGATTTGGCATACTACTTATTCTCGTAAAAAGGATGAAGATAGATATGGCGCAAACTTGTGAAGGTCTTCAAGAAACCACCGGTAGGATTTGGAAACAATGAATATTTGATATGATAAGGAGGAAGAGAAATCTTGAACAAACCACCGTAAGGATTTAAAATGAAAGAATTAAAGGGGTGAATCACCGGTAAGAATTAGAGAACGAATGAAGATACTTGAGGGAATTTAGATACATGTGAACAAAGAGATCATGAGCTGATTAGAGAATACTTGATCAATGCACCGGTAAGATTTGGATAACGAGAGCTGAAAGCTTGAATGAATAATTCTGAGATGATGGGCTACGGAGAATCAATCTGAAAAGACTCTTGAATTGCTCCGGATGGATGAAAGGAATTCTCACAATCGAAAACAATTATGAGAGGATGACCTCAAGCTAGAACCATGAATCTTGAAGAGAATGGAGCAAGATTTAAGAGAAACTTTTCTTCGATCTTCACATGTTGAGAATGATGATGAGAACCACCATGAATTGTTGAGATACTCCGGAACAAAGAAGAATAGAAATGATGAACCAACGATGAAAAGAATTTGAAAGATCTTGGAGAAAGACATATGACTGATGATAATTCATTCTTACGTCACACTTGAAAAGAATTAGGAATGGCTCCTGATAATTCGAAGAGTCAGGTAAGATCCTGGGAAAAGACCTGTGGGTTAGGGCCCACTGAAGAGATAACACCGTTGAAAAGGATGATGAACAGATAGATGAAGCACCGGAACAATTGAAATATTTGAATGAGGTGATAACCTCGAATTAATTCAAACACAGACGAATCTTCTGAGATGACTTGAACACTCCGGAAGGATAAACTGGCGAGAGACAAACGAGCAAGGAGAACACTTGATCCAAGGAAAAGAATGTGATCGCTACCGAAAAACTTGAATTGAGTCCACCGGAGAAAGAAAGGGATGAAGAATGACAAACAAAACGAGAATTCACCAGTTGAAATACTTGATGTAAGACTGAAGAGACTCCGCACGAATAGAATTGATGGTCGATACAGACAACTTGGAAGGGAAACCGACGAATATCTTGAAGAGATTAGGAATGATAACACGAAACTTTTGAGATATCTTCAGCACACCGGAACAAATGGTAAGCGAGAAGTGAAAGATTAAGAGGTGCACCGGTATGAAAAAGCATTTGACATGAGGAAAAGACTATGATCAACAATGAAAGCTTGAATTAATTCACCGGAGAAGAAACAACAATGAAGGATGATGAACTTAACACTGTTGAGCATCTTCATGGAAAATCACTGGATAAGAACATTGAAAGAAAAGAATGAAGAGACTTCCCACAAATAAAAGGATACATGATTAAGAAATCTGAGTCCTTGAAGAAAAAGGGTGGGAGGGCGGGGAAAACAAAGACAACTTGGGATGGATAAAACAAACACCGGTGAGAAAACTTAGAGTTGATCTTGCGAATGTTGAAATGACCGGATCCACTTGAAAAGAAGCACACCGGTTGGAAAGAATTAACATGACAAACTCGATGATCAAAAAGATTAGTATTCACATGGCAACATGAGAACACCGTTTATGAAAGGGTATGGATTCAACATTTGACTTCGAAGCAACTCGAATACCACAAATAAAACAAAACAAAGGATTGGCTTGCAGAATAAGCCAGAACAAATACAGATGATAGAGATTTACCCAATCCCATATCATGCATCTGTCGGAAAGATATTCTAGGAGCTACTTGAATTCCCACCTATAAAACTCCCAAAACTTTCTGGTTATGCAATCTGGTGTTGGGGATACAGGGGAAGCAATATATCTCACCCAAACTAACAATACCTACATCCAGCTGTATCCATCCGTCAACACATAACCAAGAAACCTTCGGAAATCGTGTACCTCAACCTTCGAAAAGCATCCGTTATACGAGCTATGGCGATACTCCCGAACTCCCCAGTATTGGGTGACGTCGAGGTTATCTCACCAACAACTGCATAAAAGAGATTTTCGATGTCGGCAAAACTCAGGTTCCAGAACTGCAACGATAAAATTGTGACGACAACACCTCGGAGCTCAACTCCCCGGGTCAAAGCCACATAAATAGACAGGAGGCACCAAGAACAATGTTCTCGTCACAAAACCATCGGAACGATTCCAAGATACCTGCGTGATCCTAAAATTTTTTTAGTGAAATTTGAGGAGAGGAAAGACAAAACATCTACGTCAGGAGACCTCACCAGAGCGACGAAGGGGGCAGAGGAGTAAAAAGAATCCTACTCTCCGATATATATAATCCTAAGACTCAAAATAGTTTTCTTCTAGACTCAACAACGGCCAACAAACACGGGGGCTCCTAGGGTCGGTCGAGGCTCTGATACCAACTTATCACGCCCAATATGCGACCCTATCCAAAAGGAACTCGAAGGTCCCACCAAGGATAGACCCGCATATTGAAACGCTTTTGCAAGGTGGATATCATTACATCAACATTACATAAAAGATGGGGATACATACATAAGGCATACAATGCCACTCGAATACAACATTACAATACATGAGAGCATCATTCGTCTACGGATGAATCACAAACAGAAACTCGAACGACATCCACCCTGCTAGCCCAGGCTGCCGACCTGGAACCTATCCCCTGATTGAAGAAGAAGCAGAAGAAGAACTCAACGCAAGCAAGCATCGCTCTCGCGTCATGATCATCGCTAAAATCTGTACCTGCAACTGTTGTTGTAGTAATCTGTGAGCCACGAGGACTCAGCAATCCCATTACCAGGGGTATCAAGACTAGCAAAGCTTAAAGGGAAAGGAAGGGGTAAAGTGGTGAGGCTGCAGCAGCGACTAAGCATATATGGTGGCTAACATACGCAAATAAGAGCGAGAAGAGAACAAGCAGAACGGTCATGAAGCTAGCAATGATCAAGAAGTGATCCTGAACTCCTACTTACGTCAAACATAACCCAGAAACCTTGTTCACTTCCCGGACTCCGCCGAGAAGAGACCATCACGGCTACATGCGCGGTTGACGCATTTTAATTCGGATCTGGTGTCAAGTTATCTACAACCGGACATTAACAAATTCCCATCTGCGTATAACCGCAAGCATGGCTTTCGAAAGATTATACCCTGCAGGGGTGTCCCAACTTAGCCCATGACAAGCTCTCGCGATCAACGAAGGAATAGACCTTCTCCCAGGAAGACCCGACCAGACTCGGAATCCCGGTTTACAAGACATTTCGGCAATGGTAAAACAAGACCAGCAATACCGCCCGATGCGCCGACATCCCGATAGGAGCTGCACATATCTCGTTCTCAGGGCAACACCGGATAAGCGAAGCGTACAGGAACCGACGAACCAAGTTGCCAAGGAATGGCCCTGCACGGTGCGCTAGTTCGGACCAACACTTAGATAAGCACTGGCCCGGGGGGGGCTGTAATAAAGATGACCCTTGGGTTAATTACTCCCAAGGGAAATATAGGTGGTGGTGAGGCAAATGGTAAAACCAACGTTGGGCCTTGCTGGAGGAGTTTTATTCAAAGCGAACTGTCAAGGGGGTCCCATAAATCACCCGACCGCGTAAGGAACGCAAAATCCGGGAACATAACACCGGTATGACGGAAACTAGGGCGGCAAGAGTCGAACAAAACACCAGGCATAAGGCCGAGCCTTCCACCCTTTACCAAATATATAGATGCATTAATAATATAAGAGATATTGTGATATCCCAACCAAAATCCTGTCCACCAAGGAGAAAACTTCAACTTCACCTGCAGCTAGCAACGCTATAAGAGGGCTGAGCAAAAGCGGTAACATAGCCAAACAACGGTTTGCATAGGAAAGGTGTCAAAGGTTAGAGGTCCATGGCAATTTGGGATGGCTTGATAAACAGGTAATAGGTAGCGCAGCATAGCGATAGAACGAAGCAACTAGCATAGCAATGATAGTAGTGAGATCCAGGGTAGCGGTCATCTTGCCTGAAATCCCGCAAGGAAGAAGAACGAGTCCATGAAGAAGACGAACGGGAGCAGTCGAACGAATCCTCACGAACGCAACGTTACCGGAACTAAGAAGCAACACCGGAAAGAAACAAACAACATGGTAAACAACCATCACGTCACCATGGCATGATGCACAATTAAGTATGATGCATGTCCGGTTTAATAAGGCATGGTATGGCAAGTGAAACAAACAATACTACAAGTTAAGTGGAGATCAATATGCAACGAGTTGCATATTGACGAAACACCACATGCAATTATTTAGTTCTCTCCCGTTTAGGTACACAACAATATTAAATGTTGTTAAACATGGCAAGAGATGAAGCATGATAAAACTACCTATCTAGGCAATTTAAATGAGGCCGAAACAACAAACAATAATTCCGAAAAATCCCCATATGAATAAAATGAATTTGGTACTGTTCTGTCCTAAACACAATTTTAATGTTGTTAAACAGGAAAATAAAGTGCACCATGTTAAATTAGGCATTTTTCCACCCCATTTACATATAAAGAACATTTAATTCCGAGCTACGGTTATTTAGTTATGAAATAAGGCATTTTAACATGGCATATTAGCAAATTTAAATAAACAGCAAGTTAAGCATTTTAACATGGGATGAAAATGACATATTATTAATCTACACAAAATTCTAAGCATTTTACATATAAAGTTTGTTTAAATCCGATGCACGGTTAATTAATTATTACATGCATGAGGTCTAGGGGGTTTTCTGCAATTCTGGCAATCTCTGGATTAATAGCAAAATCGCAGGCGCTGAAAAAAACACGGCCTGGGCCGAATCTGGAGCATGCTGGGCTGAACCGAGAGGAGCTGTGGGGAGCTCACCCATGGGCCGGCCCGGTCGGGAGGAGAGGCCAAGGCAGGCCTTGGAGGCCGCTGGCGCACGGGGCCTGAAGGAGTCGGCGCGCTGGGCCAGGTAGGGGGGGCGCTGGGCCTGGCTGGCTGCGGCTGGGCCTGGCGCAAGCTTCGGCTGCGGAGGCCCACACAGGAGGGAGGTCATCGTCGCCCTGCTCGCGCACGCGCAGGGTGCAGGGACGGCGGCGGCGAGCTTCAACGGGGAAGGCAGGGGGTGGTCCGGTGAGGCACCCGAGGTTGGGAACGGGCAGATCCGGCCTCGGGGATCCCGGATCCGGCATCGGCGGTGGTCGGAGAGTCGCGGGTCGGGGTGCAGAGGAGCTCGGCTCCCATGGCGGCGGCGAAATCCTGCGGGCAGAGGGAGGTTAGAGGAGGAGGAAAGGAGAGGAAGGGAGAGCGGGGCAAGGCGGCACTGGCCTGGGTCGAGGACGTGGCGGCTCCTGGGAGGTATCTCCGGCGAAGCTCCTCGCCGGTGACTGCCGGAGACGGACGGTGCGGGGGTTCCAGCGGGAGGAAGCGGACGAGAGGTGGGCGCGGGACGCTCGGTCGGAGGGCGGCCGAGCACGGGGTCTGACCCGGGCCCTAGATGGGCTCGGGCGGGCCTGGCGAGGTCCTGGCGGCACTGGGAGGCCGGGGAGGCCACGTGGCTCGCTGGGAGTAGGCCACGGGCGCCTGAGGGACGGCGGCTGGCCCGTGGGACGATGCCAAGTGGTGGGAGCGTGGAGGCCGGCGGCGGAATTCGAGGAGAGGAGGTGGGAGGCGGCTGGAAGATGATTGGGGGCACAGAAATTTAGGAGGAGGGTTAGGTAGCTGCCCAAAAATGGAGAGGGGATGTCCATATATAGCAGGTAGGCTAGGTTGGGGGGGTTTGGGGGGCTTTCGGAGCCCTCCGATCGCGATCCAACGGCACCGGTCGGAGGGGGGGTTTGGATGGCTAGGTGGGCTGCAAGTGACCGTGTAGAAGGTCTCGGGCTGAGAAGAGAGGAGGAGAAGTGCGGCCCGGCAATTGTTTCGGAGACCGAAACGTCCGACGAATATACCGACTATATCGCGGTTACATAAATAACGGTTGGGCAGTCAAACGGACTCCGAATGCGACGAAACTTGGCAGGCGGCCTGTCTACACTATAATAAGACCGCACAACAAGTTACGACCCATTCCGAGAACATTTTTATGCCACTTATAAAATAATATATCGGAGGTGCCGCGGGCGCGTACGAGTGTGGTCTGGACTCCGAACGGACAACGGAGAGAAACGGCGGAACCCGAACGGATGCAAGTTTTGAAAAACATGCAGATGAAATGCAGATGATGACATGAGACGAGATGCATAACAAGAACAAAAGCAAAACAACAGACAAAACCCAATCACGGAGGAAATAACATATAGCATCTCCGGAAAAGGCAAGAGTCGGAGTTACGAATATGGAAAGTTGTATCCAGGGCGTTACACCGAGGCCTCGTCGAACGCTTCACGTCCAGCAAGAGTTAGTTTGGAGAGGTAGTTCCCAGCCTCAGCCGTGGAGGCGACTGACCCAGGTCCTGTGTTCGTGTCGCGGTGCCCGTGGGGCACAGACTGGAGGGGTGCTCCTGTAGTGGACCCGGGTAGAGAAACCTCGAACGATAGGGGCGGAAAACACTCGCGAGGGTGCCCGTGTTGCTCCCTTGCGAGACTTGCGCGAGAGAAATTGGGGCAGGAGGGCAAAAAAGGCAAAGAGTCATAAGCCAAAGACGATAACAACTTCAATAAAACCTCGAATGGGAATGAAAAGCCAACTACAGAAAGCAAATGAGAAAAGCCGCGTCCGGCACCTAATCTAGTCATCGACATCTTCTCACCAGCGCGGAGCTAAGTGCTGCCACTGTGCGTGGGAGGGAGCCCCAGGGCCTGAGGCCGGCGCTCCTGAGACTCCGGGGCGTGTACAGCCCCACTCATTATTACGTGAGAGTGTCACGGGCGGCGAGCTTCACAGGCATTGGCCTTCTTCATAGGCTCCGGGCCTTTCTCGGGAGGATAAACTTCACAGGCGTTCGCCTTCTTCACAGGCTCTGGGCCTTTCCCAAAACGCAATGCCTTCACAGGCGTTCGCCCTCTTCACAGGCTCTGGGCCTTTTCCAAAACGCAACGGCTTCACAGGCGTTCGCCTTCTTCACAGGCTCTGGGCCTTTTCCAAAACGCAACAGCTTCACAGGCATTCGCCTTCTTCACAGGCTCTGGGCCTTTTCCAAAACGCAACAGCTTCACAGGCATTCGCCTTCTTCACAGGCTCTGGGCCTTTTCAAGGGTAAAATCTCCGGAGGTGCTGGATGTTCCACGCGTTCTGGACGGGCACCCCCTCTTGAGTCTCCAAGCGCGCGGAGCCGGGCCTGGAAACATGAACAACCTTGAACGGGCCCTCCCACATGGGAGAGAGCTTATGCAATCCCTCCCTGGAGAGGACCCGCCTGAGCATGAGGTCTCCTACCTCGAGAGTCCTGGGGCGGATGTTGCGGCAGTGGTATTGCCCCAACGCTTGTTGGTATCTTGTCGCTCAGAGCGCGGCCTCCCGACGGCGCTCCTCCCCCAGCACAAGGTCCGTCCCCCGCATGGCGTCCTGCTGCGCCTCGTCGAACGCTAGGACCCGCGCAGAACGGCGTCTGACCTTAGAGGGAGGATCGCTTCAGCCCCATAGACTAGGAAGCATGGGGACTCGCCTGTTGGCTTGGTCGCGGTCGTGCGGATGGACCACAACACGGACTGAAGCTCGTCGTACCAACCTCGGCCGCAGGCCTCCAGCTTCTTCTTGAATGTCCTGGTCTTGAGGCCTCTTAGGACCTCCGTGTTGGCCCGCTCGGCCTGACCGTTGCTCCGGGGGTGTGCCACTGAAGCGTAGCATATCTGCGTTCCAAGGTTAGCACAGTATGTTTTGAAGAGGTTACTGGTGAACTGCGAACCATTGTCGGTGATGATGTGATCCGGCACCCCGAACCAGCTTACGATTCCCTTGATGAATTTGACCGCAGAGCCTGCGGGGATGGTGCGGACGGCTTCCACTTCAGCCCACTTAGTGAACTTGTCCACGGTGACGTAGAGGTAGCGATAGCCCCCTGGCGCCCGAGGAAACGGGCCCAGGATATCCAGCCCCCAGACTGTGAATGGCCATGAGAGGGGTATAGTTTGCAGACCTCAAGCCGGCTGATGGATCTGCTTGGCATGGAATTGGCAGGCCTCGCAAGCTTTTACCATTTCGACGGCATCATTGAGCATAGTAGGCCAATAGAATCAACTGCGGAACGCCTCGCCAACGAGGGTTCGTGATGATGAATGATGCCCACAGTCTCCTCCGTGTATATCCGCCAGCAGTTCCTTTCCTTGCTCCCTGGAGATGCAGCGCAGGGACACATCATTTGGTCGCCTCCGGTAGAGCTCTCCATCCTTGATGCAGTATGTTGTGGCCTGCCGCACCACGGGCTCCGCTTCCTCCTCCTTCTCTGGCAAGGTCCCTTGCGTCAGATAGCTCCGGAGCTCCGTGATCCAGCACCCCTCCTGAGGCTCCATCGTCAAGAGCAGACGCTCCCCTGAGGCCGAGCCGTAGACCGGGGCTCCCGAGGCTGGCGGCTGGGGGAGCTCCTCCCGAGGCTGCACCGCGCTTGACAGCGATGGCGTGGCCGAGGGCTTGAAGAGCCGCTCCTCAAAGATGCCAGGCTCCTAAGGTAGCCGCCTGGATGCTCGTTTGGCGATGTCGTCGGCCTCCTGATTGGTGCCACGGGGCACATGCTGCAACTCTAGCCCCCAGAACTGCTTCTCCATCCTGCGGACCTCCGCAAGGTAGGCTTCCATGTGCTCGTCCCTCGGCTCGTATACTTTGTTGGAGAAGTTGACAAGGAGTTGTGAATCGCCCTTGATGGTAAGGCGCTTTACTCCTAGGGCGGTCGCGGCCTTCAGGCCTACTATTAGGCCTTCATATTCTGCTATGTTGTTAGAGACCTTTTCTCCGTGCTGGAAACAGAGCTGCACGGTGTAGTAGAGCTTGTCTTGAGTAGGAGATATAAGCACCGCACCGGCCCCCGCGCCGTGCCTGGAGAACGCCCCGTCGAAGTACATGACCCAATCGTCTGGCGCCTTGCTTCCCAGGGAGAGGGACCTGTCCTCATCAGCCTTAAGGCCTGGCGCCTCCATCCATTCTGCCACGAAATCTGCCAAGGCGGCCCCCTTGATGACTCTGGTTGTGCTGAATTTGAGCTGGAAGGCTTGCAGTTCAATGTTCCATTCAGCGACTCTTCTAGCTGAGTTAGGGCTCCTGAGCACCCTTTCCAAAGGGTATGCTGAGACAACCTTGATGGGGTGACCCTGAAAATAATGCCGCAGCTTGCGCGAGGCCACCAATAGTGCGAGTAGGAGTTTCTGAGGCATGGGGTATCGTTCCCTTGCATCCTGCAACACTGTGCTGACGGAGTATAAAGGATGTTCAACGAGGTTGGGAATGCTGGTGTCGATGGCGCCCTCCGGAGACTGCGGCGCCTCCTGAGGCAGGGGAGCCCCCAGCAGCTGGTTGCTAGGGGGAGGGGTCTCTGTTGCTCCGAGTGTGCTCTCCTGCGGCGGCTGATCCTTCTTGGCTGTGGTAATAGCCTCCGTGGGTTTTCCTTGTTCACGCTTCGCCCCGATCCGGGCAGATGATGTGGCCTTGTTCCGACGCTCCTCCCTAACCGCCACCAGGGCTGCGCTGGCGGAGTAGGGAGTGGCTGCAAGATAGAGCACCAGGGGTTCCTAAGGGCGTGGGGCCACCATTACTCGAGGGCTGGTTAGGTACCTCTTGAGATCTTGGAACGCCTTGTCGGCCTCTTCAGTCCATTCAAAGGGTCCCTTTTTCTTCATCAGTTGGAAGAAAGGCAGCGCTCGCTCCCCCAACTTGGAGATGAAGCACCCTAGTGCTGTCACGCGCCTAGTGAGCTTCTGCATTTCTCTGACGGTCTTTGGCGGGCTCATGTCCTCGACCTCCTTGACCTTTTCTGGGTTAGCCTCGATGCCTCAGTGGGACACGAGGAAGCCCGAGAGCTTGCCTGAGGGAACCCCGAACACACACTTCTCTGGGTTGAGCCGCGAGCTCACGGCGTTGAGGCTCGCGATGGTTTCCTCCAGGTCTTGTATCAAGGTCTTGGCCTCGCGAGACTTCACAACAATATCATCGACGTAAGCCTCCATGTTCTTCCCGAGCTGTGGGCCTAAGGTGATGTGCATCAGCCGCTGAAAGGTCGCTCCTGCGTTGCGCAGCCCGAACGGCATGCATGTGTAGCAGTACACCCCACACGAGGTCAGAAAAGCCGTTTTCTCCACATCTTCTACCGCCATCTTGATCTGGTGATACCCAGAGAAGGCATCCAAGAAACATAACAGGTCGCACTCGGCGGTGGAGTCGACGATCTGATCGATGCGGGGGAGCGGAAACGGATCTTGCGGGCAAGCTTTGTTGAGGTTGGTGAAGTCGACACACATACGTTCCTTCCCCCCTTTCTTTGGCACAACGACTGGTTTGGCCAACCAATCCGGGTATTGGACCTCGCGAATGACCCCTGCAGCTTCCAACTTGCGGGTCTTTTGGACGATGAAAGCCTGCTTTTCCGTGGACTGCCGCCTTGCTTTCTGCTTCACAGGGCGGACATTGGGGCACACGTTGAGGTGGTGCTCGATTACGCCTCTGGGGATCCCCGCCAGCTGATCGGGCTCCCATGTGAACACCTTCTTGTTCGCGCGCAGGAACTTGACCAGCGCCTCTTCCTGCTCGGGCTCGAGGTTGGCGCCTATGGTGAAGGTTGCGTCAGTGGATCTGTCCTCATCAACCAGCATCTGCTTGGTTTCTGCCTTGTCTTGGGTGAACAACTGCTTCTTCTTGGCCGGCGCAGCCCCCTTGGGCTCAGGGGCGTCCGAGTCGGCAGGCTGTGCCGACGCAGCCGCTTTAAAGGCGAGCTTGAGCGCTTGCAACGCATCCCCAGTGTCTCCGCACACGGTGAGGACGCCGCTGCTCCCGGGCATTTTCATGAGGTTGTACGCTGGGTGAGTCGCGGCCATGAATCGGGCCAGCGGGTAGCCGAGGATGGTGTTGTACGGGAGGCCGATGGGGGCGATGTCGAAGTCGATTAGCTCCGTGCGGGAGTTGCCGTAGGTGCCGAAGGTTACCAGGAGACGGATCTGCCCCAGGGAGCTGGATGACCCGCCCCCGACACCCAAGAAGGGCCGGCTGGGATGAAGCCGCTCCGGTGGTATGTGGAGGAGGCTGAAGGCTTCAATCGAGAGCACGCTGAAGCCCGAGCCGCCGTCGATGAGAGTCCTGGTGATGGCCACCTGGCAGACGGTGGGGGTACACAGCATCGGGAGCTCGCCCGAGCAGGCTGAGTTGGAGTGGTGGTCCTCCGAGCTGAAGGCCAGATTGGCCTGGAGCGCCGACCGGCCTGAGGGAGCCCCCTACCGCGTGGCGGTAGCGGCGACCTGGCGGACGAACGGCTTGACGCGGCGGCCTGAAGGTGGCGCCTGCGAGCCGCCAAGGAGGGCCGCGACGGCCGGAGCAGGCGGCGCGCCGCTCATCGCAGGGTGAGTCGCGGAGTCGACGGAGAGCGGGTCGGCGGAAGGAAAAAACCCGGCGCACCCCTACCTGGCGCGCCAAATGTCGGATTTGGGGTTCCGGCAGACCCTTAAGATTCGAACACTGGTTTGCGCGCGGAGATTTCGCCCTCTGCCTACCTGCACCTCACCGCCATGCTAGGATCTAAGCTATGAAATGAACAACACAAGAGACATGGGATTTATACTGGTTTAGGCCACCATTGTGGTGTAATACCCTACTCCAGTGTGTGGTGTGGTGGATTGCCTCTTGGGCTGATGATGAACAATACAAGGAAGAATAGCCTCGCGAGGGTCTGTTCTTGGCTGGTACGATGAACTGCTAGGGGGAGTTGAGTCGCTCTGTGAGATGATGATTCGATTGATCTCTAGCTGACCTCTCGATGCCTCTACCTTGTGGGTGGCTAGACCTATTTATAGGCAAAGGCCCTGGGCCTCTTCCCAAATATTGAGCGGGAAGGGCGCCAACAATTGGCCACTTTGAAGGGGAACATCTAGTACACTTATCCTGACTAAAGTTGGTCCTCGCCTGCCAAAGGCCATGGTGGTGACGCCGGCTTGGGCTCCACGATGACCTCCATCCTGCCGTTTTGCTGCTCTTGGTCTTGTTGCACCGAAATGGTTGCCTTTGTTTGGTACTCTCGCATGCGCTTGCTCCCTTTGCACCAAACAGGAAACAAGGACACTGCGCGGGCTGGCGCCCGCCTGGCACCCTTGGTCGTCATGGCTTGCGTCATGGGCACCTCGCGAGGTGCCCCGCCTTGAGATCTCCGCCTCCTCGCGAGCCAGCCGGACGAGGCCGCTCCTGAGGAGGCCTCCTATTGTTCGCCCCGCGAGGCTTTGCCCCTTGCGAGGGTCTTGAGCTCGTGATGATGAAGATAGGCCGTGCTGGGCCTCCCCTTGAGCCACGCCGCAGGCCACAGGCAGGCAAGTCTGGGGACCCCGTTCCCAGAACGCCGACACCTCCTAAGCGCCGGCGTCCCAAGCGCCGGCGTCCCAAGCTCCGACCTTGATCCGGCAAAAAGAAAAACAGCAACATCGTCATAGATGGCAACGATAACCTAAACCAAGCCGAGGACCCCGTAGACCCAGCGCTGAGCAGGGCATGCGAGAGGATGGCGAACATAGTCCGGAGATGTTGTCCAACCACAGCGATGCCGAAGATAGCAACTATCAACCTCTCTTTGAAGAAGAGATCAGCCTGGGCGACGTCGAATTTGTCATCCCAGAAGAACCATTAGAACAAGAATGCCTCCACTAAAGGCTTATCGCCACTGCAAGGAGCCTGAAGAAGCAGAAGCAGCGGCTTAAAGCCGCACAGGATACGCTCAATGACAGATGGAATGAAGTGCTCGACACTAAGGAAAAATACGGTGGTAATCTCCAAACAAAGAGCTATCCTAAACACAAGCTGCTGCCCGAATTCGACGACGAGGCTATCGCGCCTATACCACCGAAAAGCAATACGTCCAACTGGCCGGACGGACCACCTCGCGGTCGCGACAGAGCGGCTAACAATGTCATACACAAGCCCGCGCCCCCTCCTCGCAAAGGAAGGAAGGCTGCGGCCTAGGACCAGAAACACGATCTACGTGAGGACCTGGACAAAAAAGCTGGCAAAACCAGGTCCATCTGTAGATCCAGGGAACATGCTCCTACACGAGATCACTATCATCAAACAAAACATGCCGACCATTTACCAGCTTGGAACCAATACCGAATGCTACAACCATCGGACCCAATCCACGACACAGCCAGATACAGGGGTGCCGCACACCCCCTGTGCTTCATCGATGAGGTGCTGGAACACGATTTTTCCAGAGGGGTTCAAACCTGTAAACATCGAGGCATATGATGGAACGACGGACCCCGTGGTTTGGATAGAAGACTTCATTCTTCACATCCACATGGCTCGCGGAGATGATCTCCATGCCATTAAATATTTACCCCTCAAGCTAAAAGGACCAGCTAGGCACTGGCTGAAAAGCCTCCCCGAAAACTCCATCGCAAGCTGGGAAGAACTTGAGGATGCTTTCCGGGCCAATTTCCAAGGGACCTATGTCCGGCCTCCGGATGTAGACGATCTAAGTCACATAATCCAACTACCCGGAGAGTCAACCCGTAAGCTTTGGAACAGGTTTCTAACTAAGAAGAACCAAATTGTCGACTGTCTGGACGCCGAAGCCTTAGTGGCCTTCAAACACAGTGTCCGGGACGAATGGCTGGCCAGACACCTCGGCCAGGAAAAGACAAGGACAATGGCCGCCTAAACTACACTCATGACCCGCCTTTGTGCGGGCGAAGACAGCTGGTTAGCCCGTAGTAGCACCAGTGATCCCGGCACCTCCGTGGTCAGGGATGGCAATGGAAAACCACAACGCAATAAAAACAAACGTCGGAACAATGAAGAAAGCCCAGACTATACAGCGGTAAACGCTGGATTCAGGGGCTCAAGACCTGGTCAACGAAAGAAGCCATTTAAAGGCAACAAGGACATTCCATCCAACCTGGACAAAATCCTAGACAGGCCCTGCCAGATCCATGGCACTCCCGATAAACCAGCTAATCATACCAATAGAGAATGTTGGGTCTTCAAGCAGGTCAGCAAACTCAACGCCGAACAGAAAGCGAAGGGACCTCAGAGCAAAGACGAGGATGAACCTCGCCAGCCGAACACGGGGGAGAGAAGAAATTCCCGCCGGAGATCAAAATAGTGAACATGATCTATGTCACTCATATCCCAAAGTGGGAGTGCAACCGCGCACTCCGCAAAGTCTACGCCATTGAGCCCGTAGCCCCCAAGTTCAACCCATGGTTGGCATGTCCGATCACCTTTGATCGCAGGGATCACCCGACTAGTATCCGTCACGGAGGTTCGGATGCCCTAGTGCTCGACCCAATAATCGACGGATACCACCTCACTCGAGTCCTCATGGACGGCAGCAGCAGTCTCAATCTGATATATCAGGACACTGTCCGCAAGATGGGGATAGACCTGTCAAGAATCAAGCCAAGCAGCACCACCTTTAAAGGAGTTATACTGGGCGTGGAAGTCCGCTACACGGGCTCTCTAACATTGGATGTTGTATTCGGCTCTTCGAACAACTTTCGAAGCGAAGAACTAATCTTCGACATTGCTCCGTTCTGAAGCGGCTACCATGCGCTACTCGGAAGAATGGCCTTCGCTGGTTTTAATGCAGTCCCGCATTATGCTTATTTAAAACTCAAAATGCCTGGACCTCATGGCGTCATTACGGTCAGTGGAAATATGGAGTGCTCTCTTCACACATAGGAACACACTGCGGCTCTAGCAGTCGAAAACAGCCTATTCAAGCCGAACAGCTCATCAGTCGTTAAAACCGCAGACATAGCTAAACGTGTCCAGCGCACACCTCAGTGCGGCAGCTCAGATAAACCTAAGCTTGATTAGCAGCTACGCCCCGTCGACCGCCCCATAAAGATATATACGCAAAATTCCTTGGGCGGCTTCGAGGGCACTCTGCACAAAAAAGGTCCATAGTTCGGCTCGACCCTATTCAGACCCCAGAAGTTATCCTTCACGGTTCATTAAAACGAACTAGCTTTACTTAGGCCACACCAGATTCTTTTACCTGTTTTCTTCTTCTTCCTTTTTTACAGATGGTCATCATACTATACCCTTCAAGGACACTTCGCAACGGAGACAAAGGCGCAGATGTGCGGCAGGGCCCCGCATTAAGGTTTCTTTTTAGATTAAGACCCTGTGTAAACCTTTTTTATCTCTTGTTGTTTTATACTTTCCTGGCATGTAAAATGTCCAAGAAAGATATCGGCATCATCTGTAAACAAACGGCTCGCCGTACTAAAGTGGATGTCATAGAAGTAGCCCGGTTCGTACTGTGTTTTGAGATTTATGCTCTCACAACCCACGCTCTTCCCCCACGTCGGGTTGCCACATGTGCCTTGATACCATGGGTTTATCACCAGGGGTTGTATTCAGCCCGGTGTATATTGTAAAGTCCAAACACCTATAGGGAGTGTTCGGCGTTGCGAGTTTGGCCTTATATGCATCACCTCCGAATCATGCCTTTGGTCAATAGTTAGGTTGCCCGGCCCCTGTGCTTGCTACCTTACGTTCGCTATATCGGCTAGGGTAGTAAAGGGAGAACTACTGCGATTGTGTCCCGGCTAGCCCGGATGAGCACCTTAGTGGAGAAAGCCGAAAACTAACTTCCATGAAGCGGCGAGAGCTGGTCAACCACTCGATGACTCATCGGAATCTTCGCGATTCCCTCCGTATTAAATGAAGGACCGTTACTCTGGTCATGTATGTAAATGCACCGTATTCAGATAACCGCGACATACCAGGGGCTATATAGTAGCCCCACTGTCAAACTCCTCTGGCTAAGTGAAAGTGTTAAAGCTCTATAGTCTGATTGCCTAGTTTGCCGCACTAAAACCTCCTTAACGGACTGTCGGTGTCAAAACCGGCGGATCTCGGGTAGGGGGTCCCGAACTGTGCGTCTAGGCGGATGGTAACAGGAGACAAGGGACACGATGTTTTTACCCAGGTTCGGGCCCTCTCGATGGAGGTAAAACCCTACTCCTGCTTGATTAATATTGATGATATGGGTAGTACAAGAGTTGATCTACCACGAGATCAGAGAGGCTAAACCCTAGAAGCTAGCCTATGGTATGATTGTTCTTCGTCCTACGGACTAAAACTCTCCGGTTTATATAGACACCGGAGAGGGCTAGGGTTACACAGAGTCGGTTACAATGGGAGGAGATCTTCATTTCAAATCGCCAAGCTTGCCTTCCACGCCAAGGAAAGTCCTATCCGGACACGGGACAAAGTCTTCAATCTTGTATCTTCATAGTCCTTGAGTCCGGACAAAGGTCATAGGCCGACCATCCGAACACCCCCTAATCCAGGATTCCCTCAGTAGCCCCTGAACCAGGCTTCAATGACGACGAGTCCGGCGCGCAAATTGTCTTCGGCATTGCAAGGCGGGTTCCTCCTCCGAATACCTCATAGAAGATGTTGAACACAAGGATAGTGTCCAGCTCTACAAAATAAGTTCCACATACCACCGTAGAGAGAATAATATCTGCACAAATCTAATCTGCTGACGTATTCCGCAGCGTGACATCATACCACGGCCAAGCCTTTATTTGTTTCGTTTTACTATCCCACCTCAGCGTGTTTAGCGAGGCGGTTTCCCTAGCACGTCTTGTCAAAGCAGAGATCGTGTCCCCTTATTTCGGGATTCTCATCAATACGGGCATGGGTAACCCAACCGCGCCATTAACCGTGGCGCTTGGGAGATAAGCGAGTTTTATTAGGCTGGTGGGGGCACATAGTTTCGACCGCCCATATAAGGGGATAAGGACACACCCTTTCCATCTACGCCTTCTTCCTCCTTTGCTTATCCATTCCCGCGCACTCGAGCTCCAGCGCCCAAGTCCGCACTTCCCACCTCAACCTTCTCCAATCATGTCCGGAGCGGGAGGTAGATGGATGGCCTCCACCGTCATGGAGGGGCACATCAAAAAGTTGAGGAAGGCCGGATACTTGTCTGACGACATCGCGCACCGGCTTCTAGATGAGGGGCAACTCATCCCCACCCCTGGGCCCCATGAGAGGGTCGTATTTCTCCCCCATTTCCTCCATGGACTGGGCTTTCCTCTTCACCCGTTCGTCCGGGGGCTCATGTTCTTCTACGGCCTGGACTTCCACGATCTGGCCCCGAACTTCATCCTCAACATCTCGGCGTTTATCGTCATGTGTGAGGCCTTCCTCCACATCCAGCCTCACTTTGGCCTATGGCTGAAGATCTTCAGCGTCAAGCCGAAGGTCGTGGGCGGCCGTCAAGCGGAGTGCGGAGGCGCCATGGTGGGCAAGATAACCAACGTTACATGGCTTGAGGGCGCCTTCGTAGAGACCACCAAAGGGTGGCAGTCGAGGTGGTTCTATATCACCGAGCCGCGTGACCCTGAATGGGCAGCGGCCCCCGAATTCCAATTTGGCATCCCCACATGGCTCACATCTTGGAAAGAGACGGGCCTGTTGTGGGGTAGTCCAAAAGAGGTGACTGGACTCCAAACCTGCGTCCGAGACCTGGTGAACAAGAAGTTAAGCTTGTCAACGTAGTCCAGGTCATGCTCTTCCGCCGGATCCTCCCGTGTCAACGACGGGCCTTCAACTTGTGGGAGTTCGACCCGGCCCAGCACCAGACTCTATCCCGGCTCTTCGACACAAAGCACGAGGACGCCTGGAAGGTGCTATTCAAGAGCTCCGAGGTCTCCCCTCCCGTCACCGAGGATCACGGATTCTGCACCAAGCGCCAAGCCACCGAAGTAAGCTTGCTTTTAGTCCTTCACGGGACACTTGATTTTCATAGTTTGACTCCATGTAGGATCTAAACTCCTGCTCCTTTGACAAGACTGGAAGAGGACATCCGAACAGTTTGACTGTCCGGCCCCTTTGCCCGAAGGCCCAGCATACGCACGCTTGATGAAGCTGCTAGTTCCGGCACCTCGCGTGGTGCCGGAGAAGAAGGCCAAGAAGAAGGCCACGGGGACTCGAAAGAGTTCCCGACGCCTGGTGGTGTCGGATTCATCGCGTGACAACCCCGAAGCACCCTCCGCCTCTGAGGACGAGGAGGAGGAAGAAGAAGAAGCCTCTCCCCCCTCCAGCGGGGGGAGGAAAGAAAAGGAAGGCCGCCCCAACTGGGGAGGCCGGAGGGTCCAAGAAGGGGAGGACCCTTCTGTCGGACTACGCCTCCGATACCGAAGACGGCGGGGAGGAATGGCCATCCAGGGTCAAGCCCCTGGCAAAATCGTAAGTATCCGGATACCAGAATAACTTATGGCGCTCCTCTATTGTACGGTACCTTCTGATGCCGAATTCAATCATGCAGTCCGCCCAAGGCTCAGCTCGGCGATTCGTCGAGCGGCTCCCTGGATTCGTCGGATGTGAATAGCGCTTCACTTTTGACGGCCTCCTCCCCTCTCACTACGGACGACGCCGAGGTGGAGTCCCAAAAGGGACTAAACCAGGAGGAGGTGGTCTTGGAGGCGCCGCAAGGCGACCTCCCGGACTCCAGGCCCAAAGGGGGTAAAGCCCCAGAGGGATCTAAGTTCGGCCCTGGGCCGGACACCGCTCCGGAGCCTTCAGTGGTTCCGGAGTCCGGTAGGCGCCCCTTCGTAAGAAGGGCAAGCCTACGACGCCGGAGGCTTCCGTCCAATCGGAGACGCCGGACAATTTGCTGGAGGTGCTTAATGGCGCCTCCATCAACGAGGAGCACCGCACTGTTATGAGTGCGGTGATTCAGAAGGTTCAGTCCACCAAGAGCGGGCTGATAGAAGCCTGTACCAGGCTGCTAACAGGCTTTGAGGTATGTATTCAAAACATATAAAAATGTTACCACATAGACAGTAGCCCCTGATGCTCAGTTTGGTGTTCGGAAAGAAAAGCCAGACTAAGGATCTAAAAAAAGATATACGCAGGAGTCTAACATAAATATGTCAATATAGGAATGCAGGCTGCGCTGCTGACCTCTGCCGCATTGACTACGGAGGTCGAAGCATTGAAGCAGAGCCTCGAGCGGTCCGAGAACGAGCTCGGCGTGCCAAGAAGTAGCTCGAGGACAAGGAAGGTATGTAATACCTTATGTAAATGTATATAGAAATACCTGGTTGCAAATAATGACAGGACCAACGTGAATGTTGTAGAGGCCACAACCCAGGTGGCAACCCTGAAGGAAGCACTTTCCAAGGCCGAAGATAATGCGGCCATGGAGCGCTCAGAGCGAGAGAAACAAGAGGCGCAGGTGGCGGAGGTGCAGCAAGAGCTTGATGCTCTTGTGAAAAAAAGGAGAGGTTAGAGCTTGACTCGAAGACTCGAGAGTCCGAGCTTGCCTCGGCACTTGAAAGCGCCCAATATGCCAAGGCCGAAGCCCAAAAAGCCCTCCAGGAGATTGAGGCGATGAAAAAGATTGCGGCGGGTAAGGCATTCTTTATGCAAAGCAAGCATGTGAGAGTAAATTACCTGTTACTTACCCGAATCCGGAGTTCCCCAGGAGCATTCGCAGATCTGCCCCGCAGTGCATCCGCTGCCGCCGCGTTCTACCGGGTCAAGGAAGGGAGCTCGACCGAGAAGGTGTTCTGGTCCCAGTATGCTGAGGCCGGACACCTGCTGCCCTTGAGCGACCAGCTGAAGCAGTTGGTCGAGCTTCATAAGGCAGCCAAACAGGCCATGAAGGGCCTGATAGGCCGGTTGTAGCCTGGGGAGGTCATGTCGTTGAGCTACTTTGGGCTGGTGCGGCGGCTGGTGGATGCCTGTCCACGGCTTGAAGTCATCAAGCGCTCCATGTGGATCGAGGGCGCCCGCAGGGCTTTTGCCCGTGCTAAAGTGCACTGGAGCAAGCTGGATGCTGAGAAGCTGGTGAAGGATGGGCCACCGGAGGGGAAGGAGCATCGCAGGCCCGAGATGTATTATGAGGGCGTCCTAAAGGGTGCCCGTCTTGTAGCGAATGAATGTACCGGGAATGTAATTTTTGAGTAAACTCGCTCTTGTTTATCCTGTGCACTGAAAACTTCTTCATATGCACTAAGCAACGCTTTTTGAATTTAAAATATTACCTTCTATGCGGCCGTTTATGAAATCTGAGAGATGTAAGTCGTTGGCTTCTACCCCCATGCCACGAGTGCTGGGGTTTTCGGGATAAACCTAAGCGCTCTTGTTCCCATTCTTGGGTCCATCTAGGGAGGCGCTCAGCACAACGAACCAGGCCATCGGACTTATAATGCTTTATCAATCTCACTTAGCCATAGAATTCTATAATTTTAAATTTCGGCGAAGCCCCTAGTATTCGGAAGACCGAGTTCAGGGCGCTATCCACGCCTAGGCCGGATAAATCCGGCTCCTCGCTCTAAGCGGCATAAGTCTTTAGGGACTCGAAAAACCTCTGGAACAGCGACTGGTCTCTCACACTATCATGACGGTCAGTTTTAGCTTTCTCTACTGAGGTGTTAACCCGGCTCAACTGGGGCACAATCGCAGTAGTTCTCCCAGCGCTACCTTAGCCGACATTGCGGAACATAAGGTACCAAAACATGGGAGCCGGGCAAACCCAACTATTGACCCAAGACATGATTCGGAGCCGATGCATATAGTGCTATAAGTTCGGGGTGCCGCACTCTTGAGAGTGTTCGGTCTTCTCACACCGTATTATGGGGTACTTAAGCCCCTGGTGTATTGGCCGCACCAAAGTGTACGGTTGCATAATGTCATGACTGAACATATTTGTATAAATGAATACACTAATAGATAAGAGCTATGTATTGTTTATTAAAAAGGGCTGCTATGAAAGCAGAACGATACAAATAGTGCGATAAGCAAGAGATGGGATTATTTGACATGTCCCTCTCCAGGGGCAAGCTGCGAGACTTTAAGTAAAATAGGTATTTAGCTCGTTATAGAGACCACCTGGACATTTGACGCGGCTTGTTGTCTCCCTGGCTGTTGCATCGTGTGTTCGGCGAGTGTATTGCCGGACAGGCCTTCTAAATAGTTGGGTCCTGAAAGTACAAAAAACGGCAGAATATGGAGCCCCTAGTGTGGTTGAGCCGCATTCTGGGCGTGCCATGGTTGTGCCCCTCCCCTTATGCCCATGGTATTTCCAGAGCGTAATAATGTATGCGTGGTACTGCTATCACCATCTGGCGAGGGCTGGGGTAAGGGCCGCACTGCTATGCTTGCTCGGAACGTGCCAGCCGGTTTTGTTGTAGGTTACTGCGGGCGCGCTTGACGTTGTCCGGATGTTTAACAGCCGGATTGGAGAATTGCCTTGAGAGGCTACTTTGTACTTCCGCCGCCAGGGCCGCCGTGTGCTCCTCTGTCCGGAGATATCGTTCGGTGTTTCCTTTGACCGTAATGACTCCGCGGGGGCCTGGCATCTTGAGCTTGAGATATGCGTAGTGCGGCACCACGTTGAATTTTGCGAATGCGGTTCGTCCGAGCAGGGCGTGATAGCCACTGCGGAATGGGACTATGTCGAAGATTAACTCTTCGCTTCGGAAATTATCCGGGGATCCGAAGACCACTTCGAGTGTAACTGAGCCTGTACAGCTGGCTTCTACACCTGGTATGACGCCTTTAAAGGTCGTCTTTGTGGGTTTAATCCTTGAGGGATCTATACCCATTTTTCACACTATATCCTGATAAAGCAGGTTCAGGATGTTGTCGCTGTCCATGAGGACTCTAGTGAGGTGAAATCCGTCAATGATTGGGTCTAGGAACAATGCGGCGAATCCGCTGTGACGAGTGCTAGTGGGGTGGTCCCTTCGATCAAAAGTGATCGGGCAGGAGGACCATGGGTTGCGTATATCATGTTCACCGTCCGCACTTGTGGGGGGAAGCCCTTCTGTCCTCTGTTGTTCGGCGGCCGGGGCTCCTCCTCGTCATCGCTATGCAGCCCCTTGTCTTTGTTATCGGCACTTAACTTGCCTGCCTGCTTGAACACCCAACAATCCCTGTTGGTGTGATTGGCTGGTTGTTCGGGGGTGCCGTGTATCTGGCACGAGCGATCGAGTATCCGGTCTAGACTGGATGTGTCACGCCCAATATGCGATACTATCCTAAAGAGACTCGAAGGTCCCACCAAGGATAGAACCACATATTGAAACGCTTTTGCAAGGTGGATATCATTACATCAACATTACATAATAGATGGGGATACATACAAGAGGCATACAATGCCACATGAATTCAACATCATCATACATAAGATCAACATCCGACTACGGATGAAACACAAACAGAAGCTCAAACGACATCCACCCTGCTAGCCCAGGCTGTCGACCTGGAACCTATCCCCTAATCGAAGAAGAAGCAGAAGAAGAACTCAACTCAAGCAAGCATCGCTCTCGCGTCATTGATCATCGCATAACCAGTACCTGCAACTGATGTTGTAGTAATCTGTGAGCCACGAGGACTCAGCAATCCCATTACCGTGGGTATCAAGACTAGCAAAGCTTAATGGGAAAGTAAGGGGTAAAGTGGTGAGGTTGCAGCAGCGACTAAGCATATATGGTGGCTAACATACACAAATAAGAGCGAGAAGAGAGCAAATGGAATGGTCGTGAAGCTAATAATGATCAAGAAGTGATCTGGAACTCCTACTTACGTCAAACATAACCCAAAACCGTGTTCACTTCCCGGACTCCACCGAAAAGAGACCATCACGGCTACACACGCGGTTGATGCATTTTAATTCGAATCAGGTGTCAAGTTATCTACAACCGGACATTAACAAATTCCCATCTGCCACATAACCGCGGGCACGGCTTTCGAAAGATTATACCCTGCAGGGGTGTCCCAACTTAGCCCATGATAAGCTCTCGCAATCAACGAAGGATACACCTTCTCCCAGGAAGACCCGATCAGACTCGGAATCCCGGTTTACAAGACATTTCGACAATGGTAAAACAAGACCAGCAAAGCCGCCCGATGCACCGACAATCCCGATAGGAGCTGCACATATCTCGTTCTCAGAGCAACACCGGATTGTCCAAACTTCCGGTAGGCTAGCCCAGAGTTGCCCCTGGTGACCACCAGCGGCTGACAGGTTGGACCAACACTCACGACGAGCACTGGCCCGGGGGTAAAATAAATATGACCCTCGAGAGCGCGACTCTCAAGGGAAAAAGGGCTAGGTGAGGCAAATGTAAAACCAAGGTTGGGCCTTGCTGGAGGAGTTTTATTCAAAGCGAACTGTCAAGGGGGTCCCATAAATCACCCAACCGCGTAAGGAACACAAAATCTTGGAACATAACACCGGTATGACGGAAACTAGGGCGGCAAGAGTGGAACAAAACACCAGGCATAAGGCCGAGTCTTCCACCCTTTACAAGTATATAGATGCATTAATTAAAATAAGAGATATTGTGATATCCCAACATAATCCTGTCCACCATGGGGCAATCTTCAACTTCACCTGCAACTAGCAACGCTATAAGAGGGCTGAGCAAAGCGGTAACATAGCCAAACAACGGTTTGCTAGGAAGGGTGAAAAAGGTTAGAGGCCGACATGGCAAATTGGGAGGCTTGAGGAGCAAAAGATAGGTAGCGCAGCAAAGCGATAGAACGAAGCAACTAGCATAGCAATGATAGTAGTGAGATCCAGGGTAGCGGTCATCTTGCCTGAAATCCCGCAAGGAAGAAGAACGAGTCCATGAAAAAGACGAACGGATCCTCACGATCGCAACGAAACGGGAACTATCGAGAAGAAGCACACAACATAGTAAACACACCACACATATACAAGACATGATGCTCAACCATGTATGATGCAAGACAAGACTACAAGAAGCTACTCATGGCAAGAGATGATGCATACAAGAACAACACATCAAAGCAAGTTTAAATGAGGCCGGAAACAACATAGAACAATTCCGGTAAGTCCTCATATGCAAATTTCGAAATTGGTCCAGATCTGAATAAACCTTATGTTCAAGTTGTTAAACAGCAAGTTAAGATGCACCAAGATGATCTACACGAGATTCTAGTCAAGTTATGTATAAAGTTCATTTAGTTCGGAGCTACGGCCTAGAAGATATGAGCAAAACAAGTTAAACATGGCATTGATGCAAAATGCATACAAACATCAAGCAAACACCTCAAAACAAGGATGCAACATGATATTATGAAACTAAATGCAAAATCAAGCAAGTTTCATATAGGGAACACTCAAAACGGAGCAATGGTGCAACGCATACACTCTATACAAGTTTAAAGGACAAGCTGTCCAAAACAGCAACTTGGCATATTGCAAAACATGAACACCGAGCTATCTCCAGAAATCACTAGAACATGCTCAAAAAGACATGGCAAGATTACAAATAATAACAGTTTCAGACTTTGCAGAAATAACATCAGGTTGCAATGTTTAGAGCTATCAAACAACATGTTACAGGAACTTAATGTCACACCCTAGCTAGTCATGCATTAGAGTGTTGCATCATGTTTACTCTTTCATCAGAAACTTGAAATGGGGATGACAGAACCCCCAGTCCCCTCTGAATCCAACTAGGGTTACTAAAATAATTTTTCAATGAACCTGAAATGCCCTTCTAAAATGCCCATCATTTTTGTCTTGGTTCAGAACCTCTGCCAAAAATGGTGCACATTTTCCTAGGCCATCCTAGGGTTTTTGAATTAAATCATAAATATTTGAATTTGGGCATTTAAAATAATATAAAATATTTAAATGCTCAAATATCTCCAAACTAAAATGTTTCATGTTGGAAATAATCCAACTATGGGCCAAGAATAGTTTTGGTGATTTTTGAAGTTGCCTAGGTATTTTATTAAATTCAACAAAGTTGCAGATATATATTAAATAAAACAGAAACAGAAGAAAAGGGGAAAACTTACCTGGGCTCCTCCACTGTGCGGCCCAGCCAGCTGGCCGGCCCAGCCAGCAGCCGACCAGCCCAACACTGTAGCCCTCCGTCGTCTTCCTCCCCTCGCCCCGAAGCTGCTGCGTGCTCGCGCGCGCACGGCCGCGCGGCCACCTCCTGCTTGCCGACGAGCTCCTGGCCGCGTGGATGACTCCCGCAGGCCGTCCCGATCCCCCCTGCTCTCTCTCACTCTCCCCCGGCTCTTCCTTCCTCTCCCTCGCTCTCTCTCTCACACGGCCGAACACCACCGTCGCCGCCGTTCGCCGTAGCAGCCATCTCCGGCCACCCCTCGCTCCCCCGACTAGCTCAGAAGCTCCGCCACAACCCCCTCTTCATCCCCACCGCTCCACAGCTCCCCGGAAGCCCGGCATCGCCGCCACGTCGCCGTTCCCCTCTTCGGGCTCCGATCATCGTCGCCGTCGAATTCGTCGTCTCCGGCGCGTCCCCGAGCCCGCTTCGACGCCCACTGCAACCGCGGTGAGCCCCCGGATCGTTTCCCCCTTCTCCCCTGGTCTCTCCCGACCTCTAGGCCCTAGCCCCACCTTGGCCGAGAGCTCCACGCAGCCGGCGATGTCGCCGTCGTGGCCACGGTCACCGTAGCATCCAACCGAGCACACTATCGTGCTCTACACCTCACTAGGATCACGCAGCACACACTAACGCCTCCCCAAACCCTCTGCAACATCGATCCCGACCGCACCCGAACTCCGGCCGCCGCAGCCGAGCTCGCCGCCGTCAACTCCGGCCACCCCGAGCCCAACCACCACCACCAATAGTCGCGGCTCAACCTCAGCAACACGTAGATGCCTTCCGCCGTCCATTTGGTTGCCGGAATGGCAAAAAGCACTCTCGCCGCCGTCTCGGACCTCGCCGGTGTCATGTCGCCGGTGGGGTTTGACTTGTCCGACCTGGGATTTGACCCCCCAGGGTCACTGACGCGTGGGCCCTGTCGGCCAGGTGGTTAGATTAGCGCTAACTACTGTTAGTCAACCCCCCCTGACACTGACAGTGGGCCCCAGCGCCACTAATCCCTAATTAGGATTAATTTAAACCTGTTTAACCCCCCCTGTCACTGACGTGTGGCCCCCACACGTCAGGTTTGACTTCAGCCAGCCGCAGTTGACCACTGACGTCATGCTGACGTCATGCTGGCGCAATAATTATATTTCTGGATTTAAATTAAATCAGGAAATTCCAGAATATTATTTAAACTTCAAAAATTCATAACTTTTATTCTGTAACTCCAAATTGGACAAATTATATATGAAAAATGATCAGAAAAATCCAATCTATCCATCTGTACTATTTTCATGCATGATCAAACAAGTTAAATTGATGTTTTAAGCAGAACAAGGAAAAGCACTTAAAGAGGCCATGTTTGAGTTTGAAATTTGAATCTTTGATTCAAATTAGTTCAAACCCTTCTGGTTTTAGTTGCATTAGCCCAACACACTCATATTGCCATGTTTCATGCATGCATCATATTGTTGCACATTGTTTGGTGATGCTTGTGTATCGATGTCCTTTGCGACAGGTTCTGCCCCCGAGGAATACCGTGATTACCCTAACGAAGAACCATATCAGTGCATCGAACCATCAGGCAAGCAACCAACCATTTGATCATATCGATACAATCCCATGTTCTCGCTCCTGCTCTCTTTTACTGCATTAAGACAACGCGATTCAAACTGCTGTGTGCTACGGTAGTTGAACCCATTTCCTCTGCATGACCTGTCATTGCCACAGTAACTAGATGAAACCCACTAGCATGTGTAGGAGTTGATTGAGCCATATGTATGTGTTGTTCCTACCTTGCTATGCCTGCTATGCTTAGAGTCGTGTCAGGTCTGGTTCATCTGGGTGATGGGCTAGAGTGAAATGTTAATGTTGGTAATGAGAGTGGTGTGGTGAACACGATTTGGTAAAGGTATCGATGAGAGGCCATGTAGGAGTACATGGTGGGTTGTTTCATTGAAGCCGACCTTAAGCACTGAGATCTGTATGTGTGATTTAAGAATCAGCTACTACCATGCATTGGGCCCGAAACCAATGGACCCTCTCGGCTTCTTATTCACCCTAGTTCTCCGTCCAGGAGTTGCAAGTAGTTTCTGGTGTTTGTAGCCTACTGGAGGCCGTGGACAGCGCTGACCGTAGGGGTGGGCTGTGATGCGGTAGGTACGTGGCCGGGTGTACCGAATACCCGTTAGGTATCTCGGGAACCTTGTTCACATCGTTCGGGGCCGTATGGGAAACCTCGGCCGGACTCCCTGCGGATGGAACCTGAATAGGCGATAAACCTGGACTGGAGGCTTAGGTGATTAGGTAGGTCGTGGCCGACACCCACGTTGGGCTTCTGCTTGAAGGTTGCCGAGTACATGTCGTGTAAACGACGGTAAGTGGTGAGAGCGTGTATGAAGAAGTACACCCCTGCAGGGTTAACATGATCTATTCGAATAGCCGCGTCCGCGGTAAAGGACTACTTGGTTGCCTATACAGTTCATAGACAAGTAAATGGAAACTACTAAAAGCCTCAAGATAAGTGTGAGTGCCGAGGAGGGCTCTTCCGTAGGAAGACGGAGGTGGATCCTCGGTAGTGTATTGAAGTGGTGAGTAGTGGACTCGTGTGCGCAAAACATTTCAAGTTGGAGTATCGTAGGATAGCCTAGCCAAGAGTCAAAGCTGGCTTGCTGCAATAACTCCACCAACCCTTCTTGATACTATGCATGTATGTAGGATCTGATGTAAGTCTTGCTGAGTACCTTTGTACTCATGTTGCTATAATCTACATTTTTACAGAAGACGCTGCAACCCCTTCTGATGGGTTCTATGTAGACGTTGACATCAACGAGTAGGCTAAAGACCCAGGTGGTGACCCTGAGCTTGTGAGGGACCACGTAGTATAGCTAGGCTTTCCAAGCCTCTTTTATTTTACTAGTTGTCTGTACCCAGACAATGTACTTCCGCTGCTGGTTTGTATGACTGTATGACTTGTATGTTGGGTCGTGAGACCCGTACCTTTGTGTATGTTATGTATGGCTCCCTGAGCCTTAAATAAAGTACTTGTGTCATAGAGTCATGTTGTGATGCTTCGTTGTATTTGCACATATCGAGCATATTGTGTGTATGATTGAAATGCTTGGTATGTGTGGGATCTGACTATCTAGTTGTTTATCTTTAGTAGCCTCTCTTACCGGGAAATGTCTCCTAGTGTTACCACTGAGCCATGGTAGCTTGCTACTGCTCTGGAACACTTAGGCTGGCCGGCATGTGTCCTTCTTCGTTCCTGTGTCTGTCCCTTCGGGGAAATGTCACGCTTTGAGTACCGGAGTCCTGTTAGCCCGCTACAGCCCGGTTTACCGGAGTCCTGCTAGCCCAGTGCTACAGCCTGGACCCACTTGCTGATGACCGACACGTTCAAAGCTGGGTCATGGATGCCTGTCCCTGTAAGTCTATGCCACTTTGGGTTTACGACTAGTCATGTCAGCCCGGGCTCCTTATCGTATGGATGCTAGCGACACTATCATATACGTGAGCCAAAAGGCGCAAACGGTCCCGGGAAAAGGTAAGACGACACCCGTGGGGATACCGTGCGTGAGGCCGCAAAGTGATATGAGGTGTTACCAGCTAGATCGATGTGACATCGAGTCGGGGTCCTGACAGCGTTGGCATCAGAGCCGGACTGCCTGTAGGTTCTCCAAGCCAAACTGGTCGATGTTGAGTCTAGAAATTCTTTAGTTATATGTAGGGGAATTGTTTGTGGGTTGTAACGTAAGGCTCTTTTTACTCCTTATACCTTATGACTTCTGATCTGAGTCAGTCCATTCTTCCACCGGGGGTTAAGGAATTAGGATCTATACTCTCTATCAGGATCACGAGTTACTAATCAGTAGTACCTTATAGGTTTGATGGTTACAAGACTAGTTCAGTTCTACTACCACATTATGTTGCCAGAATGGTTTCAGAACTTTGATATGATGATGTTGAGTATGTACGAAATCCTTTGTCAAATGTCTCAAAATCCTTTTTGAGCATTTACAGCTGTTATGCTGCCAAAATTTTGCTAGAAATTCTAATGCCTTCGCATTATGATTGTGCTTTCAGATGGCCACTCGCGACCTTAATCAAGTGGTTCGCCTGACTCGATGCCTAGATGTACCCGGCCATACTGCTAAGTTGGTCAGGGTAATGACTGAGGCTGGATACCGCTGGTATCCTGAGTACACGGTCGAAGAGCAATTCCGGGACTTCAATCAAAGCCAGTATCTCTGCACTGTCAGGATATTTCCATCTTATCCTGGATCCACCGAGCCTCTTCACTGCTCCTATGGACTCGGGGTTACCATTGAGATGGCTGTGCAGGACGCCGCCTACTCTATGATGACCATTATGCGAGTCAGATCTGGTCTATTCCGGGACTCTGACTTCCGGTATATGCCAGGATCACTTCCGGGAGCACAAGGGTATCTCCAGGCTATCTATGCTGACTCCACTCAGGAGGATTCTCGGACTCGCACCACTGCTGAGATGCTCGAGGATAAGGACCATGAAAATCGGGCCTTGAGGTTAGAGCTTTTCAATACCCGTGCTGACCACTGGGCCACTTTGACTCGGTTCGCATCGGCGGTGCAAGCTGGATTCTCAGATATGCGCGATCTCTATCCTGTGAGATCTGCTCTGCCGGACGTGATGGTTTGGCGTGATGTAGGAGGCATCACCCCACCTCGCGGTCCCCGCAGGCCACCGTTTGTTGGTCCAAGGCCTCATCCTAGCCCCTATGGTCCACAAGCTCCGCGAGACCGTCTGTTTCCGGATGATCATGTTGAACTTCCAGGCTATGGAGGTGACTTCTACGAGGACTACTACGGATCGGTCTGAGTTAGGGGTAGTATCACTAGTTCGCACTAGCCGTGTCATCTATCGTCCTGCGTAACTCGTGGGATATGACCTAGTTTGTACTCTTTCCGGAGGTGTAGAAAAATAATGTATAGTAGCTTGGAATGCCTCCGATGAGATGTAATCCTCTTGTCACCGTAATAGTACTTTGTTTGGTCTTGTACTAAACCCTGTATGGTGTGTATGACGATGCAATAAAAGAAGCAGTTTCTGTATCTACCATGTCATACGGATGATCATCTTGCATTCCGAGTTATTCCTTACATTATGTATCCTATGTCGGAATTTTACCATCCTGACTAAATCATTGTCTTGTTCACCTAGGATGGTCAACACGCGCGCTAACCCTGCTTCCCAAGAGCAGGCCGAGGGCAGTGAAGGCAGGAATGAAAATCTGCCTCATCCTCCTTCACTAGCCGAGGTTATGATGGAAGCTGAGAGAAACAAGCGGGAGACCAACCGTTTGTTGGAGTGTATTGAACAGAATACAGCACACCATCAGAGGGCTAACGTGGTGTCACTCAGTGATTTTATCAAATTGCATCCACCCACGTTCCACCACTCCGTCGAGCCTCTCAATGCTGATGACTGGCTTCGCAGTATCTCTCACAAACTGCGTTCCGCGCTGGTAGCGGAGGCTGACAAGGTCACCTTTGCTGCATATCATCTTGAAGGCCCCGCCAGTCTATGGTGGGAGAATTATGGAGCTATGCGCCCAGCGGGCCATGTCACTTCTTGGGCTGAGTTCAGTGAGGCTTTCCGTGAACATCACATTCCGGAGGGTCTCATGGACCGTAAACGTGAAGAATTTTGCAATTTCACCCAAGGCCGACTTTCTGTGGATGTCTATAGCAGGGAGTTTAGTAATCTCGCGCGATATGCAACTGAGGAAGTGTCTACTGACGCCAAGAAGCAAGCAAGGTTCCGTAAGGGCCTTAGTCCTGAGCTTCGCCGCGACCTCCGTCTGCATGAGTGCACATCTTTTTCGAAACTTGTCAACAAAGCCATCAGTGCTGAAACTGGTCAGACTGACTATGACGCAACACGCAAGCATGGCCGTGACATGGGTTCCTCATCCGGTGCTGGTCCTCAGAAGCGCCGCGTGTGGGTGCCCAACACCGCCCTGCCACCCAGGTTCACACCGAGGCCATCTTTCCAGGCGCCTCGCCCTATTCAACAGTCTGCTCCAACCAAGCCCTATGGGGGTCCAACCAATAATGCTCCTCCACGTACCAGTTCCGTGACTTGTTTCAAATGTGGGGAATCTGGCCACTATATGCGTGAGTGTCCCCAGACCAACCCCAATCAATCTGCTAAAGCTGTTGGCCGTGGCAAGCCGACAGGAAAAATATTCCACGCCAAGCCGGTCAACGCTACACGTGGCCATGTCAACTGTATCTCTGCCGAAGAAGCTCAAGAGGATCCCAACGTCGTTCTCGGTACGCTTCTTGTTAATTGCCACCCGGCATCTGTTCTTTTCGATACAGGAGCCTCTCATTCTTTTATATCCGAAAATTATGCTCGTTTGCATAACGTTGCATTCTGTGACATGTCATCCACTGTGGAAATTTCTACTCCTGGTTCTAGATGGCAGACCTCTAGGGTAAGTTATGGAAATGAAATCCAAGTCGACAGACTTGTTTTCCTTGCATCTTTGATAGCCCTTAAATCTTCAGATATTAATATCATTTTGGGTATGGACTGGATGTCAGCTCATCAAGCCAAAATTGATTGCTTCTCTAGGACTGTTCAACTCACCCATCCTTCGGGGAAGATAGTCAATGTCTTGACCCGAATAGCCAAACGACAATTATATTCTCTTAACGCCAGCCCTTTGCCAGACCTTGAGGACGTTCCGGTAGTCCGTGACTTTCCGGATGTCTTCCCAGAGGAATTGCCAGGTGTTCCACCTGACAGGGATGTTGAATTCGTAATAGATCTCATTCCAGGAACCGTTCCGATTGCTAGAAGACCTTATAAGATGGCACCCTTAGAACTAGCCAAGCTTAAGAAGCAACTCGATGAGTCCTTGAAAAAGGGTTTCATCCGACCTAGCTCATCTCCGTGGGCTTGCCCCGTCCTATTCGTCAAGAAGAAGGATGGTACGGACCGGATGGTTGTAGATTACCGACCTGTCAATTTGGTCACAATCAAAAACAAATACCCGCTTCCCAGGATCAACGACCTGTATGATCAGCTCGCTGGATCCTCAGTCTTCTCCAAGATGGATTTGAGGTTGGGCTACCATCAAATCAAAATCAGAAACGGGGACATTCCCAAAACGGCCTTTGTTACTCGTTATGGCCAATACGAGTACACCGTCATGTCCTTCGGTTTAACCAACGCTCCAGCCACCTTTTCTCGGTTAATGAACTCAATCTTCATGGAGTATTTGGATAAATTCGTCGTAGTTTATCTCGATGATATACTCATCTACTCCAAGAACGAGGAAGAACATGCCGAACATCTAAGGCTAGTGTTGAAGAAACTTCGAGAGCATCGCCTCTATGCCAAATTTTCTAAATGTGAATTCTGGTTGCCAGAAGTGACCTATCTGGGTCATGTAATATCTGGTAAAGGTATTGCTGTTAACCCTGAGCGAGTTCAAGCCGTCCTTAATTGGACTCCACCTGAATCGGTCAAGCAAGTTCGGAGTTTTCTGGGCTTAGCGAGCTATTGTCGTCGCTTTGTCGAGAACTTCTCCAAAGTTGCCAAACCTCTAACCGAACTCCTCAAGAAAGATAAGAAGTTCGAATGGACTCCACAATGTGAGCACAGCTTTCAGGAACTGAAAAGACGCCTGACCTCTGCTCCTGTACTGGTACCGCCAGACTTCTCCAAGGACTTTGTTATCTACTGCGACGCCTCGCGACAAGGACTAGGTTGCATTCTTATGCAAGATCGACACGTAATTGCTTACGCTTCACGGCAATTGCACCCACATGAGGAGAATTATCCTACTCATGATCTAGAGCTTGCAGCCGTAGTCTATGCACTTAAGACCTGGCGACATTACCTCCTCGGTAATTGTTGCGAAATATTCACTGATCACCAAAGTCTGAAGTACATCTTCACCCAACCGGATTTGAATCTCAGGCAGAGACGTTGGGTTGAATTGATCACAGACTTCAATTTAGGAATAACCTACACCCCAGGGAAAGCCAACATCATGGCTGATGCGCTAAGTCGTAAATCTTATTGTAACAACCTGATGTTACAACAAAGTCAACCGCCTCTCCATGAGGAATTTCGGAAACTTAACCTTCACATTGTACCTCAAGGTTTTCTTTCCACCTTGGTGGCAAAACCTACCCTTACGGATCAAATTATTAAAGCTCAGAAGGTAGATCCGGGAATCTCCCGCATCAAGAGGAACATTCAGAAAGGAATTGCGAATTGTTTCTCCATTAATGATCAAGGAGTCGTATACTTCGGGAATCGATTAGTGGTTCCCAAAGTGCGCAACCTAAGGCGATTAATCCTTAAGGAAGCTCATGAATCTCCTCTCACCATTCATCCCGGTAGCACTAAAATGTATCAGGACCTACGCCAGAGGTTCTGGTGGACTAGGATGAAGAGAGAAATCGCTCAGTATATTGCAAATTGCGACGTCTGTCGTCGTGTAAAAGCAGAGCATCAACGGCCTGCTGGCGCCCTGCAACCCTTAGCTATTCCTGAATGGAAATGGGATAAAATTGGTGTGGATTTCATTACCGGTTTTCCCAGGACCAAGAGAGGGAATAATGCTATTTTCGTCGTGGTCGATCGTCTTTCCAAAGTAGCCCATTTCTTAACTGTTCGTGAGAGTATAACCGCTAGTCAGCTGGCAGATTTGTACATCTCCCGAATAGTGTCTCTCCATGGTGTTCCTTTGGAAATTAACTCGGATCGAGGAAGTCTTTTCACCTCTCGATTTTGGGAAAGCTTCCAAAATGCTATGGGAACCCGTCTCTTCTTTAGCACCGCTTTCCACCCTCAGTCGAGTGGTCAAGTGGAACGCGTCAACCAAATTCTAGAAGACATGCTTCGAGCCTCTGTTATCTCTTTCGGAATGGACTGGGAGAAGTGCCTTCCATTTGCCGAATTCGCCTACAACAACAGCTATCAATCTAGCTTGGGTAAAGCCCCTTCTGAAGTTCTCTATGGACGACGATGTCGAACACCCCTTAACTGGTCAGAGACCGGGGAAAGACAATTCTTTGGCCCGGATATGATTCAGGAAGCAGAAGAACAAGTTCGTATCGTTCGTGAAAAGTTGAAAACAGCCCAATCTCGTCAAAAGAGTCAATATGACCGAAAACATAGGGCTATGACTTTCGAAGTTGACGAGAAGGCTTATCTTCGGGTCACCCCTCTGAAGGGAACCCATCGTTTCGGTATCAAAGGCAAATTGGCTCCTCGTTACATTGGACCTTTTCGCATTCTTGCCAAACGAGGAGAAGTTGCCTACCAATTGGAACTACCTCCGCACCTCTCCAGAGTTCACGATGTCTTCCACGTTTCCCAACTCAGGCGTTGCTTCTCGGACCCTATCCGTGAAGTGGACCACGAAACGCTTGATCTCCAAGATGATCTTACATATCGAGAGTACCCCATTCCTATCCTCGATCAAGCCGAACGTACCACACGACGTCATAATATCAAGTTTCTCAAGGTTCAATGGTCGCACCATTCTGAGGATGAAGCAACTTGGGAAAGGGAGGATCGTCTTCGACTCGAGTATCCCGCCTTCTTCCCGGAGGAACCCAAATCTCGGGACGAGATTCTTTTGAGTGGGGGTGAGTTGTCACACCCTAGCTAGTCATGCATTAGAGTGTTGCATCATGTTTACTCTTTCATCAGAAACTTGAAATGGGGATGACAGAACCCCCAGTCCCCTCTGAATCCAACTAGGGTTACTAAAATAATTTTTCAATGAACCTGAAATGCCCTTCTAAAATGCCCATCATTTTTGTCTTGGTTCAGAACCTCTGCCAAAAATGGTGCACATTTTCCTAGGCCATCCTAGGGTTTTTGAATTAAATCATAAATATTTGAATTTGGGCATTTAAAATAATATAAAATATTTAAATGCTCAAATATCTCCAAACTAAAATGTTTCATGTTGGAAATAATCCAACTATGGGCCAAGAATAGTTCTGGTGATTTTTGAAGTTGCCTAGGTATTTTATTAAATTCAACAAAGTTGCAGATATATATTAAATAAAACAGAAACAGAAGAAAAGGGGAAAACTTACCTGGGCTCCTCCACTGTGCGGCCCAGCCAGCTGGCCGGCCCAGCCAGCAGCCGACCAGCCCAACACTGTAGCCCTCCGTCGTCTTCCTCCCCTCGCCCCGAAGCTGCTGCGTGCTCGCGCGCGCACGGCCGCGCGGCCACCTCCTGCTTGCCGACGAGCTCCTGGCCGCGTGGATGACTCCCGCAGGCTGTCCCGATCCCCCCTGCTCTCTCTCACTCTCCCCCGGCTCTTCCTTCCTCTCCCTCGCTCTCTCTCTCACACGGCCGAACACCACCGTCGCCGCCGTTCGCCGTAGCAGCCATCTCCGGCCACCCCTCGCTCCCCCGACTAGCTCAGAAGCTCCGCCACAACCCCCTCTTCATCCCCACCGCTCCACAGCTCCCCGGAAGCCCGGCATCGCCGCCACGTCGCCGTTCCCCTCTTCGGGCTCCGATCATCGTCGCCGTCGAATTCGTCGTCTCCGGCGCGTCCCCGAGCCCGCTTCGACGCCCACTGCAACCGCGGTGAGCCCCCGGATCGTTTCCCCCTTCTCCCCTGGTCTCTCCCGACCTCTAGGCCCTAGCCCCACCTTGGCCGAGAGCTCCACGCCGCCGGCGATGTCGCCGTCGTGGCCACGGTCACCGTAGCATCCAACCGAGCACACTATCGTGCTCTACACCTCACTAGGATCACGCAGCACACACTAACGCCTCCCCAAACCCTCTACAACATCGATCCCGACCGCACCCGAACTCCGGCCGCCGCAGCCGAGCTCGCCGCCGTCAACTCCGGCCACCCCGAGCCCAACCACCACCACCAATAGTCGCGGCTCAACCTCAGCAACACGTAGATGCCTTCCGCCGTCCATTTGGTTGCCGGAATGGCAAAAAGCACTCTCGCCGCCGTCTCGGACCTCGCCGGCGTCATGTCGCCGGTGGGGTTTGACTTGTCCGACCTGGGATTTGACCCCCCAGGGTCACTGACGCGTGGGCCCTGTCGGCCAGGTGGTTAGATTAGCGCTAACTACTGTTAGTCAACCCCCCCTGACACTGACAGTGGGCCCCAGTGCCACTAATCCCTAATTAGGATTAATTTAAACCTATTTAACCCCCCCTGTCACTGACGTGTGGCCCCCACACGTCAGGTTTGACTTCAGCCAGCCGCAGTTGACCACTGACGTCATGCTGACGTCATGCTGGCGCAATAATTATATTTCTGGATTTAAATTAAATCAGGAAATTCCAGAATATTATTTAAACTTCAAAAATTCATAACTTTTATTCTGTAACTCCAAATTGGACAAATTATATATGAAAAATGATCAGAAAAATCCAATCTATCCATCTGTACTATTTTCATGCATGATCAAACAAGTTAAATTGATGTTTTAAGCAGAACAAGGAAAAGCACTTAAAGAGGCCATGTTTGAGTTTGAAATTTGAATCTTTGATTCAAATTAGTTCAAACCCTTCTGGTTTTAGTTGCATTAGCCCAACACACTCATATTGCCATGTTTCATGCATGCATCATATTGTTGCACATTGTTTGGTGATGCTTGTGTATCGATGTCCTTTGCGACAGGTTCTGCCCCCGAGGAATACCGTGATTACCCTAACGAAGAACCATATCAGTGCATCGAACCATCAGGCAAGCAACCAACCATTTGATCATATCGATACAATCCCATGTTCTCGCTCCTGCTCTCTTTTACTGCATTAAGACAACGCGATTCAAACTGCTGTGTGCTACGGTAGTTGAACCCATTTCCTCTGCATGACCTGTCATTGCCACAGTAACTAGATGAAACCCACTAGCATGTGTAGGAGTTGATTGAGCCATATGTATGTGTTGTTCCTACCTTGCTATGCCTGCTATGCTTAGAGTCGTGTCAGGTCTGGTTCATCTGGGAGATGGGCTAGAGTGAAATGATTATGTCGGTAATGGAAGTGGTGTGGTGAACACGATTTGGTAAAGGTATCGATGAGAGGCCATGTAGGAGTACATGGTGGGTTGTTTCATTGAAGCCGACCTTAAGCACTGAGATCTGTATGTGTGATTTAAGAATCAGCTACTACCATGCATTGGGCCCGAAACCAATGGACCCCCTCGGCTTCTTATTCACCCTAGTTCTCCGTCCAGGAGTTGCAAGTAGTTTCTGGTGTTTGTAGCCTACTGGAGGCCGTGGACAGCGCTGACCGTAGGGGTGGGCTGTGATGCGGTAGGTACGTGGCCGGGTGTACCGAATACCCGTTAGGTATCTCGGGAACCTTGTTCACATCGTTCGGGGCCGTATGGGAAACCTCGGCCGGACTCCCTGCGGATGGAACCTGAATAGGCGATAAACCTGGACTGGAGGCTTAGGTGATTAGGTAGGTCGTGGCCGACACCCACGTTGGGCTTCTGCTTGAAGGTTGCCGAGTACATGTCGTGTAAACGACGGTAAGTGGTGAGAGCGTGTATGAAGAAGTACACCCCTGCAGGGTTAACATGATCTATTCGAATAGCCGCGTCCGCGGTAAAGGACTACTTGGTTGCCTATACAGTTCATAGACAAGTAAATGGAAACTACTAAAAGCCTCAAGATAAGTGTGAGTGCCGAGGAGGGCTCTTCCGTAGGAAGACGGAGGTGGATCCTCGGTAGTGTATTGAAGTGGTGAGTAGTGGACTCGTGTGCGCAAAACATTTCAAGTTGGAGTATCGTAGGATAGCCTAGCCAAGAGTCAAAGCTGGCTTGCTGCAATAACTCCACCAACCCTTCTTGATACTATGCATGTATGTAGGATCTGATGTAAGTCTTGCTGAGTACCTTTGTACTCATGTTGCTATAATCTACATTTTTACAGAAGACGCTGCAACCCCTTCTGATGGGTTCTATGTAGACGTTGACATCAACGAGTAGGCTAAAGACCCAGGTGGTGACCCTGAGCTTGTGAGGGACCACGTAGTATAGCTAGGCTTTCCAAGCCTCTTTTATTTTACTAGTTGTCTGTACCCAGACAATGTACTTCCGCTGCTGGTTTGTATGACTGTATGACTTGTATGTTGGGTCGTGAGACCCGTACCTTTGTGTATGTTATGTATGGCTCCCTGAGCCTTAAATAAAGTACTTGTGTCATAGAGTCATGTTGTGATGCTTCGTTGTATTTGCACATATCGAGCATATTGTGTGTATGATTGAAATGCTTGGTATGTGTGGGATCTGACTATCTAGTTGTTTATCTTTAGTAGCCTCTCTTACCGGGAAATGTCTCCTAGTGTTACCACTGAGCCATGGTAGCTTGCTACTGCTCTGGAACACTTAGGCTGGCCGGCATGTGTCCTTCTTCGTTCCTGTGTCTGTCCCTTCGGGGAAATGTCACGCTTTGAGTACCGGAGTCCTGTTAGCCCGCTACAGCCCAGTTTACCGGAGTCCTGCTAGCCCAGTGCTACAGCCCGGACCCACTTGCTGATGACCGACACGTTCGAAGCTGGGTCATGGATGCCTGTCCCTGTAAGTCTGTGCCACTTTGGGTTTACAACTAGTCATGTCAGCCCGGGCTCCTTATCATATGGATGCTAGCGACACTATCATATACGTGAGCCAAAAGGCGCAAACGGTCCCGGGAAAAGGTAAGGCAACACCCGTGGGGATACCGTGCGTAAGGCCGCAAAGTGATATGAGGTGTTACAAGCTAGATCGATGTGACATCGAGTCGGGGTCCTGACACTTAGGTACGTGGCCGGGGATACCGGGCACCCGTTAGGTGTCACGGACCCCTGTACACATCGTTCGGGGCCGTATGGGAAACCTCGGCCGGACTCCCTGCGGATGGAACCTGGATAGGCGATAAACCTGGATTGGAGACTTAGGTGATTAGGTAGGTCGTGGCCGACACCCACGTTGGGCTTCCGCTTGAAGGTTGCCGAGTACATGTCGTGTAAACGATGGTAAGTGGTGAGAGCGTGTATGAAGAAGTACACCCCTGCAGGGTTAACATAATCTATTCGAATAGCCGCGTCCGCGGTAAAGGACTACTTGGTTGCCTATACAGTTCATAGACAAGTAAATGGAAACTACTAAAAGCCTCAAGATAAGTGTGAGTGCCGAGGATGGCTCTTCCGTAGGAAGACGGAGGTGGATCCTCGGTAGTGTATTGAAGTGGTGAGTAGTGGACTCGTGTGCGCAAAACCATTTCAAGTTGGAGTATCGTAGGTTAGCCTAGCCAAGAGTCAAAGCTGGCTTGCTGCATTAACTCCACCAACCCTTCTTGATACTATGCATGTATGTAGGATCTGATGTAAGTCTTGCTGAGTACCTTTGTACTCATGTTGCTATAATCTACATTTTTACAGAAGACGCTGCAACCCCTTCTGATGGGTTCTATGTAGACGTTGACATCAACGAGTAGGCTAAGGACCCAGGTGGTGACCCTGAGCTTGTGAAGGACCACGTAGTATAGCTAGGCTTTCCAAGCCTCTTTTATTTACTAGTTGTCTGTACTCAGACAAGTTACTTCCGCTGCTGGTTTGTATGACTGTATGACTTGTATGTGGGGTCGTGAGACCCGTACCTTTGTGTATGTTATGTATGGCTCACTGAGCCTTAAATAAAGTACTTGTGTCATAGAGTCATGTTGTGATGCTTCGTTGTATTTGCACATATCGAGCATATTGTGTGTATGATTGAAATGCTTGGTATGTGTGGGATCTGACTATCTAGTTGTTTATCTTTAGTAGCCTCTCTTACCGGGAAATGTCTCCTAGTGTTACCGCTGAGCCATGGTAGCTTGCTACTGCTCTGGAACACTTAGGCTGGCCGGCATGTGTCCTTCTTCGTTCCTGTGCCTGTCCCTTCGGGGAAATGTCACGCTTTGAGTACCGGAGTCCTGTTAGCCCGCTACAGCCCGGTTTACCGGAGTCCTGCTAGCCCAGTGCTACAGCCCGGACCCACTTGCTGATGACCGACACGTTCGAAGCTGGGTCATGGATGCCTGTCCCTGTAAGTCTGTGCCACTTTGGGTTTACGACTAGTCATGTCAGCCCGGGCTCCTTATCATATGGATGCTAGCGACACTATCATATACGTGAGCCAAAAGGCGCAAACGGTCCCGGGAAAAGGTAAGACGACACCCGTGGGGATACCGTGCGTGAGGCCGCAAAGTGATATGAGGTGTTACCAGCTAGATCGATGTGACATCGAGTCGGGGTCCTGACACTTAACATGTCAAACAAAGGCATGGCATGATAATACTAAATGCATAGAACAAAAGTCCTTTACTGACCATGAGCCAAAAAGGATCAGAAGATAAGATGGCACCCATGTAAACATGGCAAGTTATATGACAGATTCATACATGGCAGAAACAGCAATAAGTAGGCATGTTGCTGAGCTTGTACCACTCACCACAGAGCTATACATGGAATGACAAGGTACCCAACAGTAAGAAGACATGTTTATGAAGCTAAGCATGGCAAGAACAAGTTCATAGGGTGCATGGATCACTAGCAAAGCTCATGGCAAAACTGAACTTAATGTTAAGAGGCTGACAGCAACATTATTTAGCAACTTTGGAGCATGATTACAACAAACTACAGCAGACTATAAATGCAACCAGTGGCATAGATGGATAGATCATGACATGTATAACAAAACATCCTTAGTGAACATCTCCGGATTATGCATAGAATGACTTGTAGCAGCAGGTTTACATAGCATCACGAAATAACAGATTCAGCCTAGCAAAACAGCAACAGCATGTACCCTACTTAACAAGCTTGATGCACTCATTACAAGACTCACAAAAATAGATGGATTGCACCTCTGTAAAGATGGCATGACATAGTTCAAAACACATGTAGAGCTCATGCTCATAGGAGGCACACATTAAACATGGCAAAAATGACAAATGAGCATGTTCTGTTAACAGACATCAGACAACATTATATAGAACTCTTGCAACAGAGATTCGGGCGTCAAGATTACCTCAAACAAGCATGGCACAATGGAATGAAATGTAGACCATCTCACAGCAAACATTTTGATATATCATGCGTATGAAACGGAGCTACGGATGCAGAGTTATGGCATGTCGAACAGGGCATGAAAATAACAACAGATCCGGGGACTTAGCAGAATTATACCTGCGCGAAAACGGGATCCAGGTCGGGGAAGATCCATTCCTCGTGCAGAGCAGTCATGGCGGAAGTCAACACCGACGGGGAGGGTGCGTGGGACTCCAGCGGGGCTCGGGATGGCCGGGAATGGGTAGATCAAGTCGTGGGCGGTCGGATCCGGGCAAGGGCATCGGTGGACGGAGCTCGGGGCGGCGCTGGCCGGACTTGGAGCTTGGTGCGCCATCCATGGCGGCCTTCTGCATCACGGGAGAGAGAGGGATATGAGCACGGGGGAAGAGGAAGGAGAGGGAGGAGGAGGACACGGGGCCGGCCTGGACGTGGTGCTCGCCGGCGAGCGGTGCGGCTCCGGCGGGTGCGGCGACGGGAGACGCGGGAGAGCTCGAGCGCAGGCGGCGGAGCGAAGACCGCTCGGGGACGGGCGGTTGCGGGAGGCTTGGGCGGATCGGGGCCCGGCGCGGCTCGGCGCGGGCTCCATACGGGCTTCGCGGGCCGGCGGTGGTGGGAGACGCAGGGGGGATAGGTGGCGGCTTGAGGTTGGTCTGGGCACGGTGGCGTACGTGTCCGGTGGCGGCGCGGGCATGTCCAGCGGCGCGAGGAGGGAGAGGGTTAGGGTTCATCTGCGCGAAAAATCCGGGAGGGACACATATTTATAGATTCTGGGAGCTAGGAGACTCCAAATGAGGTGCGGTTTCCGCCCACACGATCGTGATCGAACGACCGAGAGCATGGAGGGGGTTTGGATGGGTTATTGGGCCACTTTGGAGGGGTGTTGGGCTGCAACACAAAGAGGGCTTTGCGGTTACCCGGTTAACCGTTGGAGTATCAAACGGACTCCAAATGGTATGAAACTTGATAGGCGGTCTACCGGTGGTGTACCAAGGCCGCTTGGCAAGACTCGGTCCATTCTGAGAACGTTTAACACCCGCTCACAACAGGAGACAAAAGGGGGACGTCGGAGGACATAGGAGTGTCGGATTGCAAAACGGACAACGGGGAAAATGCTCAGATGCATGAGATTAACACGTATGCAATGCAATGCAATGCACATGATGACACAATGAAAATGATGTCATGGAAAAATGCAACACGCAAGCAAATGACATGGCAACGACGGCGAATAACTGGCAGACACCTGGCGCATCGAATCCGGGGCGTTACAACACTCCTCCACTAACAAGAGATCTCGTATCGAGATCTTAGGACCGAGACGAAAGGGAAAAAAGGATGAGGTGAAACAAGAACTCAAGAGAATAAGCAAAGAATCGAGAGCACTCGAGAAGAAGAGAGGAACGACGAGAATGACAAGAATCAAATGCTCATGGAAACCCGATAGACTTTACAAACACTCCAGTTAGAACAAGATAAGAAACGAATAAGACTGAAAGGATTTAGGCAGCGCTCCGGCTGAAAATGGAAGGAATAGAAACATGAACTTTAGAGGATGGAATGATACTAGATGAAGACATGACACAAAACCTCCGGAAAGAATTGAAATAGAATGAAAAGAACTTAGAAGGAAAGGTTGAACGGAGTTGTTGAGAAAATCAACAACAAAAGAATAAACTTGTTGTGGACTTATGGATAACATCTCAAAATTAAGGAGTTGATAACTGACCACGAGCGGAAAATATTAAATAACTAGGAAGAAAGAAGAAATACAAAACTCCATTTCAAAAGTTATGGAGAATTAAATGCACCTCGCGAAGCAAGAAGAAGAATACTTGAGCTTCGCCTACAAGAATCTTGATGAACACTTGAGGAATGAATTAAATTATGAAGAACCACCGTGAAGAACTACGGTGACAAAAGGATGATGAGATAGAATGAAGGATGAAAGAATAAGAAGAGCCTTGCGGTGATTTAGATGGAGGTTTCGACGACATGGCTGAGGAAATTTGAACTCCGGAAAAGAAAAGATGAAAACACTTGGAACTAGATTTATTCCGCAAGAACAAACTCCGAAGGAAGGGATTACTCACTTGGATGAAATAAGAATAAGATTTATGCTATGCTTATCCTCATCAAATTTAATTGATGACAACCGGATTTGGCATGCAACTTATTCTTGTTGAAAAGTATTGAGAAGTGACATATCCCAAACTTGAGAAGGTCTTACTGAACCACCGGAAGGATTGGAAATAATGAATGAATTAAAATGATAATCAAAGAAAAAGAATCTTGAACGAATCACCGTAAGAATTCGAAAATGACTGATGAAAGAGAATGAATCACCGGGAAGAATTGGAGCAATCACGAAGATACTTGAGGAAATTTTAGAGAAAAGAGAACGAAGCGATCGAGAAGTGACTGAAGAATACTTGAACGAAGCACCGGTAGAATATTGAGACGACCGAAGGGGCACAGACGTAGAATAATTGGAGAACGAATTCGAGAACTTAGAACGAAGAAATATTCCAAAAAGATGACCTCCGGATGATCGAGAGGGAAAGCAACTCCTGAAATACACCGGATGTATGAAAAAGAATGGCATGACTGGAAACAACTTGAGCGGATAGCATCAAGCTAGCGACATGAATCTTCGGGAGAACGGACAAGATTTAAGAGAAACTCTTATTCGGTCTTCAAATGACGACGGGAAAACACCACCAAAATTACTGAGGTACTCTGGGAGAATGAAAAGCGAAGAGGTTGAGCCAACAATGCAAATGATTTGAAATTAATCTTGGAAAAGGCATGCGACTGATGAAATCCATTCTTACGTCCCACTCGAAAAGAATTAGGAATGACTCCGGAATAATTAGAAGAGTCAGGTAAGATCCTGGGAAAAGACCTGTGGGTTAGGGCCCACTGAAGAGAAAAACACCGTTGGAAAGGGATGATGAACAGATAGATGAAGCACCGGAACAATTGAAAATTTGAATGAGGTGACAACCTTGAATTAATTCAAACATAGACGCATCACCTGAGATGTCTTGAACACTCCAGAAGGATAAACTAGCGAGAGGCGAATGAGCGGGGAAAACACTTGATCCAAGGAAAAGAATATGATCAACCCGAAAAAACTTGAATTGAGTCCACCGGAAAAGAAAAAAAAGATGAAGAATGACGAACGAGACGAGAATTCACCGGTTGAAACAATTGAGGGGAGACTGAAAAGGCTTTGCACGAATGAAATTGATGCTCGAAAGAGACTCAGACTC